>NC_134781.1:25164777-25169777 GCF_046742065.1 Oratosquilla oratoria | reverse complement strand
GGATTCGAACCTGGACCGCCGTAGTGGCAGGTGAGAACTCTACCCACTGCGCCATGAGGTAGGTGTGTGTGTGTATTCACTTGGTCTTTGGATCTCGTGTTGGACTCGTTATCGACAGCTATTTCCCTCCTGGAAGAGAGCTCAGAGCTCGTAGGTCCGATCTATGGGTAATGCTATGACCTTGCACACACACACACACACACCCTCCCCGCCCACGAGAGTCAGAGTAACGGCCCGAAGCGCAGCGGTACCGAAATAATTTCGGCCCTGGGCAGGATTCGAACCAAGAACTGCGGGCCACTATGGTGGCAGTTCAGCGCTCTACCAACTACGCCACCGTGTGTGTGTGTGTGTGTGTGTGTGTGTGTGTGTGTGTGTGTGTGTGTGTGTGTGTGTGTGTGTGTGTGTGTGTGTGTGCGTGTGTGTATGTGTGTGTGTGTGTGCGTGTGTTTTGTATTGTGAAAATACGGTGAAGTGAACATGGTATACTGATATCGTGACGTGAGGTGTGGTGCACGAGGCATGTGACGGTGCAGTAAAACAACGAAAACAAAGACACCGTGATGTTTATGGTGATTTGGAATTTATGTATAGTGACTTAACAGAATGGGATATGGTGAGTGAGCAACCGAGTATGGTGTTTGTTTGGCCTGGACTCCCATGCTATGGTGCTGTGGTGATATTAGCACGGTGATAATAGCATTCACAATACAATAGTGATAGTGTGACTATGATAAAGGGATTGGTACTATCCTGGATAGTAGACGAGGGTAGTGTGGTAGTGGTGTGGTAATAGTGGCAGTGGCGGCAGTGGCGGCGGTGGTGGTGGTGGTGGTGGTGGCGGTGGCGGTAGTGGTAGCGTAGTGGCGGTCGGGAAAGCTTTTAGCATGATTACATAGAGCGGGAGAGGAGGAGGGGAGGAAGAGGAGGATGAGGATGAGGAAGGGCAGGGGGAGGGAGAATAGGAGGAGGAAGACGAGGAGAAGGAAAGGGAGGAGGAAGAAAGGGAACGAGGAAAGGGAAGAGGATGGGGAGGAGGAAGGATGGCGGGGGAAATTGCGAGGGTTGGAAGGACACAAGACGAAGAAGAAGAAGAAGAAGAAGAAGGGGACAATGAAACAAAGAGCGAGAAACAGAAGACCAAAGAGGAATAGAAGCGAGACTTGTGGGCTAAAAAGAGGAAGGGATGGAAAGAGAAGAACACAATTGGGAAAAGAGAGAGAAGAGAGAAAAAGAGAAGAGAGGGAAGAGAGATAGAGGAGAAATAGAGAGGAGAAACATACATACAGACAGACAGTGAGACGGGGAGAGACAGACAGGCAAAGACAGACAGAAAGAGAAAGAGAGAAAAGAGAAGTACAGAAAACCAGGAATAGAAATCAGATGAAAATGAAAGTAAATATGAGAAATAGGGGGGAAAGAAGAGGGAGAAGAAGCGAAGGAGAGACCCATAGATTCGACCAAAACGAAACAAAAGAGGAGGAAGAGGAATAGAAAAGGGGAATAAAGGAAAACACAAAGAGTGACGAAAAAAAGAGTAAATGACGAAGAAGAAGGGAGGAGGACGAGGAGTAGAAGGACGAGGAAGAGGAGGAGGAGGAAGAGAAGGAAAAGAGGGAAGAGAAGGAGGGGAGGAGAGGAAGGAGTAGGAGGGGGAGGGATGGGGGACCGGGAGCGGAAGAAGGGATACGGGGTGGTAGTGGGAAGAGGAGGAGGAAGATGGAAGAGAAAGAGGTGGAGCAAGAGGAAAATGAAATAGGAGGAAGAGGAAGATGTAAAAGGAGGAAGATGAAGAGAAGGTGGAGGAAGATGAAGAGAAGGTGGAGGAAGAAGAGGAGGTGGAGGAGGAAGAGGAGGTGGAGGAGGAAGAGGAGGTGGAGGAGGAAGGGGGGATGAGGAAAGGAAAAAGAAGAGTGTTGGGTAGAGGGATAGGGAGAGAGTTAGGTATAGGGAGAGGGATAGGAAGAGATGGGGAGAGGAAAAAGGAGAGAGATGGGGAGAGGGACAAGAAGAGAGATGGGTAAAGGGAAAGGGGAGAAAGTTGGGGAGATGGAAAATATAGAATTGGGGAGAAGAAGGAGAATGTGGGTGGGAGGGAAAGGGAGACAGTTGGGGAGAGGGATTTGGGGAGAGGGATTTGGGGAGAGGGAAGGGGAGTTAGGTAGATGGTAAGGCGTAGGGGATGAGGACGGAGAGGGAAAGAGGAGGGCGTGAGGGAGAGGAGCAGTGGAGGGGCGAGTGAAAGGAAGAGAGTGGTGGGGAGAGGGGGGAACGAAAATTGAGATGGTGGGGAGAGGGGAAAGGAGACAATAGGGGAGGGGAGGGGGAGTTGAGGGAGAGAGGGAGATGGGGAGGAGAAAAAAGGGAGAAGGGGAAAAGGAGAGGGGGAGAGGGAAGAGTGAGAGGGGAAGAGAGGGAGTGGTAGAGGATAGAGGGAAAGGTGAAGAGAGAGGATGAGGGGGATAGAGTGAGGGTGAGAGGGTAAAGGTGTTGGTGAGGGTGAAGGAGTGAGGGTGAAGGGGTGAGAGGGGGAGGGGGAGAGGGGGAGGGGAGGGAGAGAGGAGGAGGGGATGGATAGAGGGGTAGGGGAAGGGGAGGAAGAGGGAGAAGGGGCAGGGAGAGAGGAGGGGAGAGGGAAGGGAGAAGGAGAGAGGAAGAGAGAGAAGGGAGAAGGGGAGGGAGAGGGGGAGGGAGGGAAGAAGGGAGAGGGGGAGGGAGGGAAGAAGGGAGAGGGGGAGAGTGGAAGGGAGGGAAGAAGGGAGAGGGGGAGGGAGGGAAGAAGGGAGAGGGAAGGGGGAGGGAGGAAGGAAGGGAGAGGGGGAAGGAGAAGAAGAGACGAGCGTGGGGGGTGGGGGTGGAGAGTGAGGTAGGAAGGAAGGGAGAGGGGGAAGGAGAAGAAGAGACGAGCGTGGGGGGTGGGGGTGGAGAGTGAGGTAGGAAGACAAAGAAGGAAAAGAGGGACGGACCCAAAAGAAGAAGAAGAATAAAAAAAAAAAAAAAAAAAAAGGGCAAGAACGACGGGCGAACAAAAGAAGAGAAAGTGCGAAAGAATGGGACAACAAAGAGAGTAAAGGGGAATCTGAAGAAAAGAAAATAAAATAAAAAAAGAATAAGAAGAAGACCAGAAATACGAGAAAGAGGAGGAAGAGAACAAAAGGTCAGAAGAAAGAGAAAAAAATAGAAAGAAGAGGAAGAATAAGGAAAAGAAAGACAATAAAGGGGGAGTTGGAAACGGGGAGTTGTAGAGGGACTTTTGCAAAAAAAAAAAGGGGGGGAGGAGGCGAAGGGAAAGGAGGGGGAGGGGGGGAAGGGGGAGGGGGGGAAGGGGGAGGGGGAAGGGAAGGGGGAGGGGGAAGGGGAGGAGGAAGGAGAGGAAGAGGGAGGATGAAAGAGGAAAGAAGTGGGGGAGGGGAGGCGGAGGAGGTGAAGGGTAAGGAGGGAAGGGTAAGGAGGGAAGGGAAAGGAGGGGAGGGAGAGGGAAGGGAAAGGAGGGAAGGGAAAGGAGGGGAGGGAAAGGAGGGAAAGGAGGGAAGGGAGAGGAGGGGAGGGAGAGGAGGAGAGAGAGGAGGAAGAGGAGCAGGAGGAACGAACTGAAGAGGAGGATGAAGAGGGGGAGGAGCAGGAGTAGGCGGAGGGGAGGGGGAGGAGGGAGAGTGGAGTAGAGTGGAGAAGTAGTGTGTTAAAGGAGTGTAGTAGAAGTAAGGGAGTTGAAGAGCAGTAAAGTAATTGTGGAGGAGGAGAAGGAGGAGGAGGAGGAGGAGGAGTAGGAGGAGGAACCGGAACACTGGATAATGTAAATCAATGGAAATGTGTGGAGCTGGGAAGGACAGGGGAAGGGAGGGGAGGGAAAGAGAAGGTGGAAGCGGGGAGGGGAGGAGGGAAAGGGGAGATGAGGAGAGGAGAGGGGAGGAGAGGGGAGGGGAGGGGAGGAGAGGGGAGGGGAGGGGAGGAGAGGGGAGGGGAGGAGAGAGGAGGGGATGGGGGAGGAAGTGAGGAGGGGAGGGAAGGATGGAAGCAGGGAGGGGCAAAAGAGAGTAGGGGCAAAAGAGGATGGGAATACTCGTCATAGAGGAGGAGCAAGATGGGATGGGCAAGCACAGATGGGTGATAGAGGACAGGTAAGAGATGGGGAGTGGGAAGGGACTGGACAGGGAGAGGAAGGGGACAGACAGACAGACAGAGAGACAGAGATAACCAAAGAGAGACAGAGAGGAAGACAGAGGCAGATAGAGATAGACAAAGAGAGAGGCAAATAGAGATAGACAAAGAGAGAGGCAAATAGAGATAGACAAAGAGAGAGGCAGACATGTAGAGAGGCAGGCAGGTAGAGAGACAGAAAAAGAGAGACAGGCAGACAGACTGAGGCAGAAAGACAGAGATAGACAGACACAGAGATAGGCACGTAGAGAAATAGGCACACAGATAGACAGTAACACAGAAAGAAACACACAGACAGACAGACACATAGAAACAGGTATACAGAGAGACAGGCACGTACAGATACAGACACAGAGACACAGAGAGACAGACACACAGAGAGAGACCCAGATAGAAATACACAGAAAGACAGACACAAAGAGAGACAGATACACAGAAACACTGAGACACAGACACGCAGAGTCAAACACAGAAACAGACAGATAGGTACAGACACAGACATACAAATAGACAGTGAGACAGACAGACAAAAATGGGTAGAAACGGAGATAGGGAGACGTTGAAAACGAACAAGAGAGAGCTCAACGACTGGAAGAACTGTAAGGACACGGCAGGGATGACACGTGGGCCCTTGTGTCGCCCGCGCGGAAGGCCGACACCACCAGTGGTGGATCGATCAGGAGCCAATGGGAAGGATGACGGCGAAGGACCGCAAATGACTGCCAAAGGACTGCAGACCCGGAGGAAGGAAAGAAGGAAGGAAGGCAGATCAAGGTCGAAAGTCAGGAGGAGGAGGAGAATCTTGCTGTGAGTTAACACGGGAGGAGAACAGGAAGAATAGG
>NC_134781.1:25147277-25154777 GCF_046742065.1 Oratosquilla oratoria | reverse complement strand
GTCTGCTTTCTAAACATTACAGCCTCAGAACTAGGGAAGTAGGGGAGGGGCGAGGGATGGGATAGATAGTATGGTGGCCGAGGTTGAGGTTGAGGTGGAGAAGGAAGTGGGGACGGGGGGGTCGGGGTGGGCAGGTCGTAGAACTTTGTAAACAAAACAGCCGCAGAGTTGTGGGAAGGAGGAAGCGGAAGAAATGGAGGAGGAGGAAGTAGGGAGGGGAAGGGAGGGTAGGGGAGGGGAAGGGAGGGGAGGTGAGGGGAGGGGAGGGGAGGGGAGGGGAGGGGAGGGGAGGGGAGGGTAGGGGAGGGGAGGGGAGGGGAGGGGAGGTGAGGGGAGGTGAGGGGAGGTGAGGGGAGAGGAGGGCAGGGGGAAGGAGGAAGAGGTGGGGAGGGATAGAAGGCATATAGAGGAAATGACGAGAATGGGAGAGATAGATAGGGAGGAGAGAGAATACACAGGGGAGGGAAAAGGAGAGGTCAGTGAAAACGCAGAAATGGGAAGACAAGGGAAATTCGGAGAAAATCGTAGCTTTCAAAGGCAGATAGACAGGAATCGGAAAGAAGAGACAAGAATCGAAGTAAAAGAAAAAATCACCAGAAGCCGTGAATTTTGTTGCAGCAAGGAAGGAAGAAAGGAAGGAAGGAAGGGAGAGGGAGGACAGAGCGAACGGTAACGATCAGGGAATGTGAAAAAAGGCTACAAACAAGCGACTCTTCCGCTATTTCTAGCTTTTCGTTTCATAACAAGTTTGTATATTACACCACTTATTACGCGCATACACGCACCGACGTACGCGCGCACACACACGCACACAAGATATTAGGTTAGTGGACGAAGGTAATAGAGGGTAGTAGAGTGGAGGGACGAGGAGAGGAGGCGAGGGATGTGGAGAGGGAGAGTGGAGGAGGAGAGAGGAAGGAAGGAAATGGGAGTGGAAGAGGGAAGAGAGGAGTGGGAGTAGTACGGGTGGGAAACGGAAGATTATTTTCGAGGAAACGATTACAGACGACATGGGAAACTTAGCAACGGGATGGGGATGAGAATGGTGACGGGGATGAGGACGGGGATGGAGACAGGGATATGGACAGGGATGGGGACGGAGACGGGGATATGGACAGGAACGGGGATGGGAATGGGTATGGGGATGGGGATATGGACAGGGACGGAGATGGGGATGGGGATGAGAATATAGACAGGGACGGGGATGGGTATGGTGACGGGGATGGACGGGGATGGGGATGGGGACGGGGATATGGACAGGGACGGGGATGGGGATGGGAACGGGGATATGGACAGGAACAGGGACAGGGAATTGGACATGGACAGGGACGGGAACAGGGACGGGGAAGGTGGAGCCAGAGAAATGGGAGGTCGCACTGGTCGGTAAATCCATTTGAAAATTGAAAATGGTTGTATGGGGGAGAGGAGGGAAGACAAGGGGAAGGAGAGGGCGAGCGGGACACAAGGGGAGGAGTACAGCAGAGAGAGTAATGGCAAGGGAAACTGGATAACATAAGAACATAAGAATGAAGGAGACTGCAAGAGACCATAAGGCCTACACTAGGCAATGGTGATGGTGACGGGGATGGAGGTATGGACAGGGACGGGGATGGGGATATGGACAGGGACGGGGATGGGGATATGGACAGGGATTGGGACGGGGATATGGACAGGGACGGGGATGGGGACAGGGGTATGTGGGAAAAATACCGAAAAAGAAGGAAACGAGGGAGCAAAAAGATCAAAAGAAACTTTTTTTTTTTCTTTGGTTCTGCACGAATTCTAGGTGTGCAAAAAATCTATTCACTCGCAGGGGGGTGGGGGAGGGTCTTGTAAATGACGTCACATGGCCCTGTCCGGTTCCGAAACCACCGAAACGCTAGGTGAAGTCGACTTCAAGGAAATTTTTTACAAATGTGGGCGGACTCCAAGTGTGACCTTTTGTACCATACGCGGTTAACAAGATGTCTTCTGACGGGCGCCGAATGCAAACACTGTCAAAGTGGATACAAGTCTTGGTCATTAAACAACTCTGAGACAAAAACCCCTTCCGTTACTGAAGCATCCTAATACTCTTACTCTAGCTGCCGTCAGGCGATTTTAATCTGCCAAGGGATATCCCCTTCTTAGCGAAAGGGCTGTGTAGCAATGGTATACTATGACAGACTCGAACCCTGGCCTTTGAACCACGACGCAAGCAATCTAACCACCACACCACTTCGTACCTCTCTACGGAAGGATTTGATCCACATGGAAGGCTTTAAATTCGAGAAGGAAGAAAAGACAAAAAAAAAAAAAAAATAAAAAAAAAAAAATAAAAAAAAATAAAGACACCACCAGAACTCTTCTCACTCACTCTCTCTCTCTCTCTCTCTCTCTCTCTCTCTCTCTCTCTCTCTCTCTCTCACACACACACACACACACACACACACACACACACACACACACACACACACCGCCGTCGTCACCTCGTAAATGGCTGCCGGACGATTTCAGCGCGTAACAACAATGAAGGGAGGAAAAGAGAGAGACGGGCCGATAATTAAGGGAACAAGAGATTCCGATGATAATTAGGTTTAAAGGGAAATGGCCCGTTGGTGCCAGGCGGTGGCGGTGGGAGTCGTAGTGAATGTGATGGTGAAACTGGTGGCAGTGGTTGTGGATGGGGGTGTTGATGGTGGTGATGATGGCGGTGGCGGTGATGGTGGTGACAGTGCTGGTGGTGGTGATGGTAGTGGAAGTGGTAGCGGTGATAGTGGTGGTGGTGATGGTGGTGGTAGTGATGGTGTTGATAGTGATGGGTGATGGTGGTGATAATGGTGGTGATAGCGGTGATGGTGGTGCTGATAGTGATGGTAGTAGTGATGGTGGTGATGATGGCGATGACAGTGATGGTGGTGATAGTGGTAGTGATGGTGGTGGTAATGGTGGTGATGGTGGTAATAGTGGTGATGGTGGTGATGATGGTAGTGGTGATGGTGGTGACGATGGTGGTGATAATTGTGATGATGGTGATGATGGTTTTGGTGGTAATGATGGTGATGGTAGTGGTCGTGTGATAGTGGTGGAGTACCTGATTATATATATAAACTGGAGAGGATAAAAGAATGATCAACAAAGAAAACATAAAAATTGGAAAAAGGAACGAAAGAAAAACAGTTAAAGGGCGAAAAAGAAAACAAGACGAGGTCTGAAATACTTAAAGAATAATAAAAAAAAATAAAAATAAAAATAAATAAATAAAATGAAAATAAAATAGAATTAAGAAAGGCGGGTGGGCGTGATTCTGAGAGGGGGAAAAATAAGATTATTAATTCAAATAGCAGAAGATACGAGACGGAAGAGATGAAGATTTGGAAACAAGGATGGGAGATGCGTGAACTATTTTGGCGCCGTTGAGAGGGATAAATACATTCTTCTTTGAAGAAAAAGGACGGGAACATGATACACGTAACTGTCCTTTGAATATCGGAATCCAAGGGTACCAAGCGACTTCAAGTTCTCTTTTCTTATGGGAGTGCACTACACTAACACATATCACCCCGGCACTTGTTCTGGCTGCTCAAGCATGTAGGGCAAAGGTGACAGCCCTAGTCGAAGTTAAACGCCTCATGGTGTAATCTCGTTACCTTATCACAGTCTTAATTTAACATTTTGTACTCTAGAAAGATGGGGATGGGTAGGGCATCTTCCTGGGACCCCCCCACCCCCACCCCGTCAGTGTGGAAGGCAGCGCGCGGCTGTGTTGTAAATCAAAACCCCGTTATCTATATTTTCTTTTTTAACATATTTAAGATCCTGTATTACACACAGTGATACATAGACGCTGCACATCCTGTTCTGTGCTACTTGCATTCACGCTGCAGCTCTCTTTCTTTTTCCTGCAGCACAGATTCGCCTCTTTTTCTTTTTCTTTTAGGAATGTCCCTTGTGGGGCTACAAGGAGAAGTGTATTTAGGGATGGAATGGGTGGGAATGATTTTATGCCTTTTTCCCTTTTGGCTACCTCCCTTGTAAGGAGGAAAAAGCCTTGGTATATGTATGTATGTATGTACAGATTCGCTTTAGCAGATGTTGGCTGGATTGGATCTCAAGTGTGTGGGCGGGGGAAGGCTCTCGGCGACCAATGAAATCGTCAAACGTCGGACTAGAGGAGATGGAGTCGACTGTCCTATCTCCCCAATCAATCATGTATTTTTCTTTCAGATGTTGGATTGCGAGAAGGTTAAATAAGAGGACGTAGACGACATACAGATAGACAGAGAGGCAGATAGACTGGCAGAGACAGATCGACAATGAAAAACAGACAGACACAGAGTCAATGAAAGGTAGACGCGACGCACGCGCACGCACGCTTGCACACACACACACACACACACACACACACACACACACACACACACACACACGTACGTACGTACGTCTCGAGTAACCACTATGGTTCACCACTCGGACGGTTCCTGGTGTGAACAATCTGTCCTTCCCGGCCTGTCTGGACGACCTCACACGGTCCGGCGTCGTGCTGATCTTATCTCGACTGATACCAGAGGTTGACAGGTCAGCGGTCCAGCCCCACCCCCCTCCCCCACCACCCCGCATACCATCAACCTTGTGCCCATCGAGGCCATATCGCGCATAAAAGGAAAAATTGTATCACTTCATATCTCTTATGCACGGTTAGTTGTCCATTCTCAAGCCTGGGCACTCGGTTGTAAAGTGCTAAGGGTTCATATAATCAAAGAACGATGTGTTTTTGGTTTTAATGTGTTAATAGATTTGTCCAATATCCTCACGTAATGAAACATTATTATTCGCTTTGAGGTCTTCGTTCCAGCTGCCAATGAACTAAACGATGTCAAATTCGTCTCACGTATTCGGGTACTCAAAATCATGCTTACATGCCAAAGGGTAAACAAGTACCTCTGTATATCATTATAATTATGGATTCATGATTTATACATGAACTTATCTACATATTTTTGTTTGTGTGTGTGTGTGTGTGTGTGTGTGTGTGTGTGTGTGTGTGTGTGTGTGTGTGTGTGTGTGTGTGTGTGTGTGTGTGTGTGTGCGTGTGTGTGTATTAACGTGTGCGTGCGGGCATGTGTGAATTTAGATATATTATATATATATGCGCATGGAAATGCGTGAATAGGGATACGCATAAATTCCTAATCACACACATACACAGAGACAGAGACACAGACACAGACACACAGACACACACAGACACACACAGACACACACACACACACACACACACACACACACACACACACACAAAGATAGAAAAAGGGTTAGAACAAAAAGAAAGAATTAAAAATTGAAATGAAACAGAAAATGAAAAATAAAAAGAAAAGAGGGAAAGACAGAATGAAACAGAGAATGAAGGAGAGGGAAGGAGGAGGGACAAAAAAAAAAAAAAAAAAGACAGATGAAGACGTTGCAAAAAGCAACGAGTGTTTAAAGAAGGCTTCTAAGTGGCCATACATGTCCGGGGAGAGACAGAGAGAGAGAGAGACTCGTGATCATTTCACTCGGGAGACGCGACTGGCGGCAAATGTGGTGACGTGATAATTAGGTGCGTCCAAGTGCAAGAAGTGCGCGTCTCGGGTGCCGGCGACGGGCGGCCCGGTGGCACTGTTTGTTGACGGAGTGTCAGGTGCCAGTATTTCAGGCGCGGCCCTACCGCAGCGCCCCTGCACGTGGGGGCGACGTAGACGGCGGCTGACTTGCCGGCGACGGCCGCGGCGGCAGTACTCCGAGACCTGACGGAGGACTTCCTGTAGTACATACCTACATACATATATACATATATAAATGTACACACACACACACACACACACACACAAATATATATATATATATATATATATATATATATATATATATATATATATTTGGGCAGGAGTTTTTCTCTAATGCATATATCATTAAAAGTGATGGCTAGTTGTCCATTATTTTCTTAAAGGTATTTTTCATATACTGTACCTCATTATAGATGTGTTCCCTAGAAAGGAGATTTATGACTTGGCTGTATGCAGACATATTAGCTAATATGACTACATACAGCCAAGTCATAAATTTCCTTTCTAAAGCGGCCCATACACGATCAATTATATTGCGCAATTTCATTGTCAATACTCTGAATTGACAATTAAATTGACCGTGTATGGGCGATATATCGCCAATACACGGTCAATTTAATTGTCAATTCAGAATATTGACAATGAAATTGCGCAATATAATTGATCGTATATGGGCCGCTTAAGGAACACAAATCTGTAATAAGGTATATGGGAAATACCTTTAAGAAAATAATCAATGCACAACTAGCCATAACTTTTGATATATATATATATATATATATATATATATATATATATATATATATATACATATATATATACATACAACTATTTTACTGATGAAAAATGTAGTAACACATTTGTCGATCACGTGAAAACCACAGTTGGAGCAAAAAAGACTGGAGAGAGGGAATCTATATATTTCGATTGCAAACTGCGATCCTCTTCAGTAGATACAGAGCAGAGAGAAGTGAGTGCAACTTCAGTAGCACCCTTGACAAAAATGGGGGAACGTTGGGAGAGGTCCCTCTCCTATACTGCTTACTCAGCTCACTCGATATGTAGGTTCAGTGGTCAAATGTCTTGACTAATATATATATATATATATATATATATATATATATATATATATATATATATATATATACATATTCAACCACAAATCACTTTTAATTCTATGCCATCGCAATCGAGACTGAGAATCGCTCGATAGAGACATCCGTTGGAAATTGAAACGTGGACGAGCCGAGGATTCGAACCCAGCTAACCCGTAACAAAGTTACAGTGAGTTAAACCAATACGATCAAGAGAGATATAAGTTGAGTACGACTTTCTTATATTTGTATGCTCGAATTACATACATACACCTACACGAAATATCGCGTTCAACACACCTCCTCTATGATAGTGTATTACCTAGTATGTGCGCGTGGGAAAGTTTATACATATACACTGAATGATTCCCAGTGATCAATAAATATCTTTTTTCAACCACAAATCACTTTTAATTCCATTCCATCGCAGTCGAGACTGAAAATCGCTCGATGGAGGCATCCGTTGGAAATTGAAACGTGGACGAGTCGAGATTCGAACCCAGCTAACCCGTAACAAAGTTACAGTGAGTTAAACCAATACGCTATCAAGAGAGATATAAGTTGAGTACGACTTTCTTATATTTGTATGCTAGAATTACATACATCTACACGAAATATCGCGTTCAACTTTCCCACGTGCACATACTAGCTAATACACTATCATAGCGGAGGTGGGTTGAACGCGTCCACGTTTCAATTTCCAACGGATGCCTCCATCGAGCGATTCTCAGTTTCGTCTGCGATGGCATGGAATTAAAAGTGATTTGTGGTTGAAAAAATATAAAAATTGATCACTGGGAGCCATTCAGTGTATATATATA
>NC_134781.1:25139777-25142277 GCF_046742065.1 Oratosquilla oratoria | reverse complement strand
TTGCACCAGTTCCTTGCTCGTATTTGCCCAGACGACTTCTGCCCAGGGGTCATGCGAAGAAGAGAGACACGGGGAAAGATTCCGAAGAAGTGCAAGGGCGAGAAGTTTCTTTGCGGAAGTGGGCACGATCAGGACTCGAACCCAGCATGAGCCGATCGTTTTAACCACGGAGATGTTCCCCCCTCCCCCCGCAGACACGAGGGTACAGGAATTTAAGCTTCCATATTTTCACAAGGCAATCGATACGAGCGACAGACGAATACAAATTAACAGTTTTTCATTGGAACCAGCTGAACCGAGTTCTTAGGGAAGAGGTGTTGTAGAGTATAACCTGCTCAGTGGCAACCTGGATAGGCGTCTGGGTCAAGGCTGGAAGGCAGGAGGCCGAGTAGTCATCATTATGCCGAGATGCACCGATTCCAGCGGCTACCGACTGGAACAGGAGGAGGAGGAGGAGGAGGAAAACGACGACGAAGAGGAAGACGAGGAGGAAGATGTCGAGGGGGAGGACGACGAGGAAAATGACTAGGACTAGGAAGACGGCAAGGAGGAACGAGGAAGGCGACGACGAGGAGGAACGAGGACGAGGACGACGACGACGACGACGAACGAGAAGGATGATGAAAAGGACGACGAGGAAGACGAGGAGGAAGAGGACGACGACGAGAAGGACGAGGAGGACGAGGACGACGACGAGAAGGACGAGGAGGACGAGGACGACGACGAGAAGGACGAGGAGGACGAGGACGACGACGAGAAGGACGAGGACGACGACGAGAAGGACGAGGACGTAGATGACGAGGACGACGAGGACGAGTAGAAATACAAAAATGTAGTACAAGGAAGACTGCTAGGGCCTCAGGAACTACGTAACTCGTAGCACACACGTGAAATGGCGTAATACTGTCATTTTCGACAGAAAAACGAATGGAATTCACTTTGCCGTAAATTTATAGTTTCGTAACTGTACCTTACATGCAACGCTAACTACTGTCTTAATTCAGAAATTAATACGATCCGAACTCTCCTATATTCATAGAACTGTGTTCATTATATAATATTGTTGGCTTAACAATTGGAAAATTGTCATGATGGGATGTTAAGTAAGAATGATGGACCTAGAGAACTAAAGAAAAAATGTATATTCAGGGGGTTGGGTTGGCAGCCAGGCTCCCTACTCTTCGTTTTTTTTTTTGTTTTTTTTTTTGTCTGCTATCCTCTCCGCTGACTCAGCCGCCACCCCCACCCCCACCTACCACCACCACCATCTACTGTACAACGACTCGCACCACAACATTCACCCCACCACTACCACCACCATCGACCCCACCATCCCCACCACCACAACTATCCTCACCATCAACAGAGAATGCAGGAACAGCTGAGTAACTCGGCCAATGCATTCCGTGGGAGTACAAAAAGAGAGAGAGAGAGAGAGAGAGAGAGAGAGAGAGAGAGAGATAGAGAGATAGAGAGAGAGAGAGAGAGAGAGAGAGAGAGAGAGAGAGAGAGAGAGAGAGAGAGAGAGAGAGAGAGAGAGAGAGAGAGAGAGAGAGAGAGAGAGAGAGAGAGAGAGAGAGAGAGAGAGAGAGAGAGAGAGAGAGAGAGAGAGAGAGAGAGAGAGAGAGAGAGAGAGAGAGAGAGCGAGAGAGAGAGAGAGAGAGAGACTGAACTAACGGCAGCGGCAATCCAGTAATCCTGGAGGGATTCCGACCGAGCTACAGGTCTCGGAGATTCGAGATGCCAAAGGCCGCCGCCGCCGCTGCAGAAGGTGACTCCACAGTTGACGGAACGCTGGCTGGAGGAGTTCTCAAGGGCGAGAGAGAGAAAAACAAAACAAGAGAAAAAAAGAGTAAAATAAAAGGAAAGAAGAAGCTTGAAGGTGAGGAGACTACACCAGGAAACCTGTAGCTGCGGCCGAAGCCATCATCTTTGTCCTATTGTGCACTTTAACTATTAGGGCAGGTGCCAGTCACTGCTGGGAATCGGAGGGAAGTGCGGGATTCGAACCCACAACTGAGCGAATGCAAGACCAGCACTCCTTGCGATGACGCCACCAGCGAAGTGAAAAAGTGAGAGGAAACAGACACGAACGAGAGAGAGAGACAGAGAGATAATAGGGGGGGAGAGAATAGGGAGAGAGAGAGAGAGAGGGATAGAAAGAGAGAGGGGTAGAAAGAGAGAATAGGGACAGAAAGAGAGAGAATAGGGAGAGATAATAGGGAGAGAGAGAGGGAATAGGGAGAAGCAGAGAGAGAGAGAGAGAGAGAGAGAGAGAGAGAGAGAGAGAGAGAGAGAGAGAGAGAGAGAGAGAGAGAGAGAGAGAGAGAGAGAGAGAGAGAGAGAGAGATAATAGGGAGAGAGAGAGGGAATAGGGAGAAGCAGAGAGAGAGAGAGAGAGAGAGAGAGAGAGAGAGAGAGAGAGAGAGAGAGAGAGAGAGAGAGAGAGAGAGAGAGAGAGAGAGAGAGAGAGAGAGAGAGAATAGGGAGAGGCAGAGAG
>NC_134781.1:25127277-25134777 GCF_046742065.1 Oratosquilla oratoria | reverse complement strand
TACGACCATTCGATTTATCCGGCAGTGTTCCATGGACAAACGCAGGAAAGGATTCTGGAAGAAACTGGACCGCGAGAGGTCCAACATCTGAAGACCACCTTTTTTTTTTTTTTTTTTTTTTTTTTTTTTTTTTTTTTTTTTGTGGAGGGAGGAGGGATCACAAATGACCTCACACTGTCCTTTCCGGGCCCGGAATTACACGAGGTCCGAGGGCACAGTGACGTCACGTCGGGTAATGGAACATTTTCACCAAATATGGACTAAATCAACGGTTGGGAATCGAACCTACACATCGCAAGACACGAGGCCGAAGACACGAGTCCCCGGGCCACCACGACCACCAACGTTTTAATACGAGATGGACACAAAGTTGCTTGGCTCCTATCTTTTGAAGTTCCCTATAGCTGAATAAAATCACCTGGCGACATTCTGAAAGAGAAATTTTATTCAGGCTGCCCTTGATCTATTCATTCTCTTAAGGAAGGCCAATTGCAGGAATTAATTATTACATTCCGTTGAAGACCAGTTGCTTTAATACACCTTCAGAAATCCCTGTCGTACTCGATGGGCGATTTCTCCAAAGGACGCATTCGCCCACAGAGCTTCCACCCGCGCTCGGCGTAGTAGAATACATGAGGAGAAATAATGCATGTAAGAAAAAATCAGTGAGTGTGACTGAATGTGAGTGATTCAGTCTGAGTGTGAATAAGTGTGTGTGAGTGTGAGTGAGCGTGTGAGTGTTAGTGTGAGAGAGTGAGAGTGTGAGCGAGTGTGAGCGAATGTGAGTGAGTGTGTGTGTATGTGTGTGTGTGTGTGTGTGTGTGTGTGTGTGTGAGTGTATGTGTGTGAGAGTGAGTGTGATTGAGTGCGAGTGAGAGTGAGAGGGTGAGTGTGAGCGAATGTGTGTGTGTGTGTGTGTGTGTGTGTGTGTGTGCGTATTTGTGTGTGTGTGTGTGCGTATTTGTGTGTGTGTGTGTGCGTATTTGTGTGTATGTGCGTGCGTATTTGTGTGTATATATATGTGTGTGTGTGTGTGTGTGTGTGTGTGTGTGTGTGTGTGTGTATTCACCTCGGATTCACCTCGGATCTGCTGCAGTCTCTGTCGAGACAGCCAGACACCACCCTACGGCAGTGAGCTCAGAGCTCATTATTTGCCGATCTCTGGGTAGGTCTGAGACCACTCACACACCACACACCGGGACAGCAAGGTCACAACTCCTTGACTAACGTCCCGTACCTACTCACTGCTAGGTGAACAGGGGTTACACGTGAAAGGAGACAAACCCAACTTATCTCCGCCCGGCCGGGGAATCGAACCCCGGTTCTCTGGCTTGTGAGGCCAGTGCTTTACCAATCCGCCACCGAGCCGTGTGTGTGTGTGTGTGTTTGTGTGTGTGTGTGTGTGTGTGTGTGTGTGTGTGTGTGTGTGTGTGTGTGTGTGTGTGTGTGTGTGTGTGATGGGTGTGTGGATGTGGTGTGTAATGAGTGTATGGGTGTGGTGTGTGGTGAGTGTGTGAGTGACTGTGTGTACGTGTGTGTGTATTTGTGTGAGTGTGCGTTTACATATTTGTGCGTGTGTGCGTATTTGTGTGTATGTGTGTGTGTATGTTTGTGTATGTGTGTATGTGTGAATGTGTGTGTATATTTGTGTGTTTGTTGTGTTTGTTGTGTTTGGTGTGTGTGTGTGTGTGTGTGTGTGTGTGTGTGTGTGTGTGTGTGTGTGTGTGTGTGTGTGTGTGTGTGTGTGTGTGTGTGTGTGTGTGTGTGTGTGTGACGTGCATGCATTCGTGTGTGTTCGAGAGCAAGAAAAAGAAAAAGAGAAGAAAGTGAATGAAAAAAAATAGCAACAGAAGAAAGAAAAATGAAGAGAGAGAGAGAGAGAGAGAGAGAGAGAGAGAGAGAGAGAGAGAGAGAGAGAGAGAGAGAGAGAGAGAGAGAGAGAGAGAGAGAGAGAGAGAGAGAGAGAGAGAGAGAGAGAGAGAGAGAGAGAGAGAGAGAGAGAGAGAGAGAGAGCGAGAGAGAGAGAGAGAGCGAGAGAGAGAGAGCGAGAGAGAGAGAGCGAGAGAGAGAGAGAGCGAGAGAGAGAGAGAGAGAGAGAGAGAGAGAGAGAGCGAGAGAGAGAGCGAGAGAGAGAGCGAGAGAGAGAGAGCGAGAGAGAGAGAGCGAGAGAGAGAGCGAGAACGAGAGAGCGAGCGAGATCGGCTGCTTCACGGTGTCCACAACTCTGACATTGCGACTTATTAAGCCCTCGTTTTCTCGCTGTCCTCTCTGTTGTGCGACGTCAGCATGACAAGTGTTCCCGTGAAGTGTACGCGAACAAACTCAGAATCTGGCAGGCAGGCAGTGTCTTAATCCTCTCACTTGTGGCAGCTACTACATTTTCTTCCTCGATTCATTTCAACATAATACTAAGGTCACCAAACACACTTGATCATCATTTCATAGTCATTCTCCTTTCCTCCAGCACCTTGACGAGGCGAGAACGGGGATCAAGGGTCCTGGAGAGGCCGCTTTTTCCCTGGGAAGGATTCCAGCCCAGGATCTATTCATACAAAGACCTCTCCTGCCAGCGTACAATTCCCGGATATGACGCACACAAAAAAACATCAAGCGTAAGGGCTATTTCATACCATACGTTATCATAGCATAGGTACACACACGCGCACACACACACACACACACACACACACACACACACACACACACACACACCTATATGTATATATATATACATATATATTCATATGTATATATATTCATGTGGGCTGAGCATAAAGTTCGTATATACGTATGAAACTCGAGCATACATATAGAATAATTGTGCTATACTTGTATCCTTCTTGATGGCCGAGCTGGTTAAGTCACTGTCCATTTGCTACGTATAGGCTAGGTTAGAGTCTTCAGCCTGACAGCGTCTCAGTTTCCGAATACGCTTCCATCGAGCTACACACTCCAGTCTCGATCGTGTTTGCAAGGAATTAAAATGGAAACTAGTTAACTTGGTTGATAAGATATATATACATATGCACACATATATACTTTTTTTACTTGAACGCTACCCCGTTTTCTCAAGGGTTTCTCTCCTGAATACCTTCATCTGATATTAGTCAAACCACTGAAAAGTTTCAGCCTTCCGTACCGGGTTGTCCTTTATCTTTATTCCGACTGCCGCCAGGCGATTTCATTCATTCCCATGGATCCCTCAATTAAACCTTTCCTTGCCGGGGGAGACTTTTTCTTTTAGTTAACAAGGGTGGCGCAAACAAGGTCATCATATTGAGGCAATAGGGCAGGACTCGCAGTAATGGATTTAAATTGGACAATTTTAGATTCAAGAAGGAAATAGGCAAGAATTGGTTTACTAATTGGGTGGTCAACGAATGGAATAGACTTGGTAACCATGTAGTGAGCGCTGAAACTATCGGTTGTTTTAAGAAACGGTTAGACAACTTTATGGATGGGGATGACAGGTGGTCATGGACATGGAACTGCCTAGTGTAGGCCTTATGGTCTCTTGCAGTCTCTTTCATTCATATATTCTTATATACATTTGGGTGGCACACATCGTGAGCGAAGGGCTTCAAACAAACAAAACAAATAAACAAATAATAAAAAACAAAAACATTAATAAAGATAAATGAAAACAAATAAAAACAAATAAAGATAAAATAAATGATTATATAAAATAATGAATAGATAACTGAACAAATAGATAAATAAATCAACAAAAAGAACTTGAAGAAAAATAAATATACAGAAAATAGATATAAGTAAATAGATGAATAGATAAATAAACAAATAAAAAGATAAATCCTTCGGAAAGGATCCGAACCTTTGCATTACAATTCTCGGTTCCAGCAAGCTAACCACACAACCCTCACAACCTCCCTTCCCCCCCCCCCCCGGAACCTCATGGGTGTTGTTACAACATACCCTACAAGGCGAATGTACAGTGCCATCTAGGGTAGGCCCTCCCTATACTTAGGGTAAGTTCAAAGAGACCCTAAATTAGTGTAAAAGGGTGTAATAGGTGCGCCAAGTACATCATGTAGGGGAGACGGAAAGGGTGTCTTTAGGGTGAAGATACGAAGCAGAGGGGGTTGGGGGGGTTGGGGGGTTGGGGGTGGGGTTTGGCCGCCCTATCAGCCTTAAGGTACGAGGTGGTAAGGGCGTTATCGAGGCGAGAAAGGAGGGCGCGGCGTTATCGCCCCTGTGTCACGGGGCCCCAAGGGCGGACTTGGCCCGGCGCCCTCGGCGGGCTCTTCGGGAGCAGCCGCGATAGTGGTAAAAGGCTTCTGCGCGGCTTGGGCGCCGGGCGAGGGGCGGTGGGGGGGGGGAGGATGAGGGGCGGGGGAGGATGAGGGGCGGGGAAGGGTGAGGGGCGGGGCAAGGGTGAGGGGCGGGGAAGGGTGAGGGGCGGGGCAAGGGTGAGGGGCGGGGCAAGGGTGAGGGAGGGGAGAGTAGGGAGGGGAGGGAAGAAGAGGAGAGAGGACTAGAGAGCAGAAGAGAGGAGAGGAGGGCAGGGGCAAGGGAGGTGAGGGGAGGGGAGGACAAGACGGAAGGTGAAACCAGGGGGGGGAAGGGAGGGGAGGACAGTAGGGAAGGAGAGAACATAAGGGAAGGGAGGATAGGAGGGGAGGGGAGGAGAGAAATGGAGGGGAGGAGTGGAGAATAGGAGAGTAGGTGAAGAGAGTGGGTGAAGAGATAAGGGGAGGAGAAGAGGGGAGGAGAGGTAGGAGAAGAAAGAAGAGGAAACGAGGGGAGGAGAGGAGGGGAGGAAAGGAGGGGAGGAAAGGAGGGGATGGGAGGAAAGGAGGGGAGGAAAGGAGGGGATGGGAGGAAAGGGGGGAGGGAAGAAAAGCAAGATAGGAGAGGGAGGGGAGGAGGGAGGGGAGGAGGGAGGGGAGGGGAGAAGGGAGGGGAAAAGGGGAGGGGAGGAGAGGAGGGGAGGAGAGGAGGGGAGGAGAGGATGGGAGGAAAGGAGGGGAGGGCAGAGGGGAGGACGGGAGGGTATAGGGGAGGAAAGGGGAGAGGGCAGAGGGGAGGAGGGGAGGCCAAGGGGGAGGAGGGCAGGGGGGGAGGGGAGGGGAAGCTAAGGGTGAGGAGAGGAGGGCAGGGGGAGGAAAGAAGGACAGAGAGGAGGGCAGAGGGGAGGACAGAGGGGAGGACAGAGGGGAGGAGAGGAGGACAGAAGGGAGGAGAGGGAAGGAGAGAAGAGGGGAGGAGAGAAGAAGGGAGGAAAGAAGAGGGGAGGAGAAAAGAGAGGGGAGAGAAGAGGGGAGTTGAGTCGACGGAAGGGGAAAAGAGGGTGTATGGGGGAGATGGGTGTATGGGAGGGAGAGAGGAGGAAGGGGATGAATGGAAGTGAAGGAAGGAAAGGAAGGAGGAAGAGGAAGGAGAAGGAAAGGAAAGGAGAAAGGAGGAAGGAGAAAGGAGGAAGGAGAAAGGAGGAAGGGGAGGTGAAGGGAGGTGGAGGGAAAGGCGAAGGGGGAAGGAAGGGGAAAGGCGAAGGGGAAGAGAGATGACAGGGGATGGGGGAAAGAATGGGAGAGAAACGAGGGGAAAAGAGGAGAAGCGATTGGAAAGGGAGGAGAGGAAAGGGGGAAAGAAGGGGAGGTAAGGGGAGAAGAGAGGGGGAAAGTATGGGGAGGAGAGAACGGAAAGGTAAGCGAGGGGAGAGGTAAAAGGTGAGGGATAGGAAAATAAGTGGGGAGAAGACGGGAAGGTAAAAAGAGGGGAGAGGGGAAGGTGAGGATAAGGATAAGGTAAGGGGAGGGGTGAGGAGAAAAGAAAGGGGAGGGGTGAGGGGAAAGGTAAGGGAAAGGGTGGGAGGGAAAGGGTGAGAGGAAAAGTAAGGGGGAGAGGGGAAAGGTAAGGAGGGAGAGGGGAAAGGTGATGGTAAGAGGAGAGAAGAAAGGTAAGGGGAGGGGAGAGGGGAAAGGTAAGAGGAGGGGGAGAGGGAAAGGTAAGGATAGGAGAGAGGGGAAAGGGGAGGGGAGGGAATGGAGGGGAAAGGGGAGGGGAGGGAATGGAGGGGAAAGGGGAGGGGAGGGAATGGAGGGGAAAGGGGAGGGGAGGGAATGGAGGGGAAAGGGGAGGGGAGGGAATGGAGGGAAAGGTAAGGGGAGGGAATGGAGGGGAAAGGGGAGGGGATGGAATGGAGGGAAAGGTAAGGGGAGGGAATGGAGGGGAAAGGAGAGGGGAGGGAATGCAGGGGAAAGGGGAGGGGAGGGAATGGAAGGAAAGGGGAGGGGAGGGAATGGAAGGAAAGGGGAGGGGAGGGAATGGAAAGAAAGGGGAGGGGAGGAAATGGAGGGGAAATGTAAGGGGAGGGAATTGAGGGGAAAGGGGAGGGGAGGAAACGGAGGGAAAGGGGAGGGGAGGGAATGGAGGGGAAAGGTAAAGGGAGGGAATGCAGGGGAAAGTTAAGAGGGGATGGAGGGGAAAGGTAAGGAGAGGGAATGGAGGGGAAAGGGGATTTATATGGTAAGTTGGCGCAATGGATAAGGACAAGGAAGAAAAGGTTTGAAGCAAATGATGGAGGGGGGAGGAGGCAGAGGACTAACAATGAGTGTAGGGAAAAGGAGGGGAGAGGAGGGGAGAGGAGAGGAGAGGAGAGAAGAAGAGATGGGAGGAGAGGAAATGGGGGGAGAGGAGATGGGAGGAGAGGAAATGGGGGGAGAGGAGATGGGAGGAGAGGAGATGGGAGGAGAGGAGAGGAGATGGGAGGAGAGGAGAGGAGATGGGAGGAGAGGAGAGGAGAGGGGAGGAGAGGAGAGGGGAGGGGAGGAGAGGAGATGGGAGGAGAGGAGAGGAGATGGGAGGAGAGGAGAGGAGATGGGAGGAGAGGAGAGGAGATGGGAGGAGAGGAGAGGGGAGGGGAGGAGAGATGGGAGGAGAGGGGAGGGGAGGAGAGGGAAGAAGAGGAAAGGGGAGGGTAGGGGAGGGTAGGGGAAAGAGGGGAAGGGAGGCGAGAAGGATGGGCGACAGAGCAGACACAGATGCTGAAATAAAATAGATAAGTCAAGGAGGAGGAAGTGGGTTAGGAGGATGTGGGGAGGAGGAGGAGGGAGGAGGAGGAGGGAGGAGGAGGAGGGAGGAGGAGGAGAGAGGAGGAGGAGAGAGGAGGAGGAGGAGGAGGAGGAGGAGGAGGAGGAGGAGGAGGAGGAGGAAGAGGAGGAGGAAATGGTTACAGAGGTAGAGATGGTGGTATGGTAGTTTTCTTTGTACGTTTGTATACTTGCTGTAAGTCTACATTTCCTTTACTACCGAGGAACGAACATGACTCGTTTATGTCAACGGTGATACAGGGGGGGGGGGTTTGCAGTTGTCAGTATTTGCTGCCTTAGGTCTGCTCTGCCTTCCCCTTTGTCGCATTGAGAGCTATTCCGCCCTTGGGAGCCGTCCCCGGGGGTAGACCTTCGTGACAAAGTCTTGGTCCAAGATATCTGGTGCCGAGGGGGGTCCGCCCCGAAGGCAGGCATTCGATCCGACAACTCT
>NC_134781.1:25114777-25119777 GCF_046742065.1 Oratosquilla oratoria | reverse complement strand
CCACCTCCGTCTCGGCATCTGCCTTCCACCACCTCGAACGCCTTCTTAAGGCTCCTTTCCATCCTACTGACCCAGTCCAGCTCCTGGACACCGGAGGGTCCGGGCCCGGGACGAAGACGCGGGAATCGGACGGGGTCTGAAGGCGTTGTCCTGAAGACCGACAAGCAAACACGAAACACAAGAAGTCAAACACAAGCCACTCGAGCTTTAAGTGGTTGCTGGCAAGGTGTCTGCAGCCCCGCCCCTCTCACGACACTGACAGAAGGAACGACAGCGCCACAAGGAGATCTATTAGCGGCGGAGGCCCTCGAGCGGGCCAGGGGCGCCGACAAGAGGTTCTCACTTTCCTCGTCAGGAGTGGAGGAACGATACCTGGAGGGAGGGGGGGGGGGTGCAGCGCGGGGGGAGGTGCAGCGCGGGAGAGCGCGCGCGCGCGCGCGGATTGTACAATGAGAAAACAGAAACTGGCGCTAATTAACTTCGTTTCATTTCGGGAGAGAGGACGTCTCTTGACGAATAAAATCATTAAGTACAACGAAAACTATACAGCCTGTTGGTAGGTGGTCGGGCGTCAGTGCTTAATGTTAATTTCAAATCTATGGCAACCTTTACGTGTTTTATTCTGTTAAACATCAGACACTTTCATTCAGATGAGGCTGGAGTGGGCTGGCACGGGGTTGGGGAGCGGAGGGGCTGTATCTCTCAACTTTCATTTAAGGTGGGAATCTCCTCCCCAGTCAACGGCTTGTTAAAACGAGTCTGTTAACCCCTTCAACATAATAGTATTTTACGTTATCCTGATCAACTCCAATCTATTTTACCCAGAAGAGAGAACGTCTTTGATCAGGTGGAGACACCCAAGGAGGTCAAGTACAGCAGAGATGGAGGGGAAGGATTAAGAGGAAATATACGAGGGAGTGACGGGGAGAGGAAGGAGGAAGAGGAGGAGGAGGAGAGGGTGAGGTAGAGGGGAAGATATGTGAGAGGCATGAGGGTGGGGAAGATAGAGACGGGAGTGGTGAGAAAGGGCAAGAGGGGGGCTAGGAATGATGGAAGGTGATGTAAGGAGGGAGGGTGGTAAGGAGGGAGGGTGGTATGGAGGGAGGGTGGGAGGGAAGGTGGATGGGAGAGACGGGGGAGGGACGGGGGGGAGGAAGGGAGGGATCGAGGTAAGGAGGGAGGGAGGGGTGGAGGTAAGGAGGGAAGGAGGGGTGGAGGTAAAGAGGGAGGTTTGGAGGTAAGGAGGCAGGGAGGGGTTGAGGTAAGAAGGGAGGGCAAGATGGAGGTAAAGAGGGAGGTTTGGAGGGAGGGAGAGAGGGATGGGGAGAGAGGTGTGAGAATAGAGAAGGATGCATGAGGGGTTGAAGGACGCGTGAAAGTGAAAAGATGCGAGATGGAGAGAGAGAGAGAGAGAGAGAGAGAGAGAGAGAGAGAGAGAGAGAGAGAGAGAGAGAGAGAGAGAGAGAGAGAGAGAGAGAGAGAGAGAGAGAGAGAGAGAGAGAGAGAGAGAGAGAGAGAGAGAGAGAGAGAGAGAGAGAGAGAGAGAGAGAGAGAGAGAGAGAGAGAGAGAGAGAGAGAGAGAGAGAGAGAGAGAGAGAGAGAGAGAGAGAGAGAGAGAGAGAGAGAGAGAGAGAGAGAGGAAGAGAGAGAGAGAGAGAGAGAGAGAGGGTGATGTGAACAAATGACTGATGGAGAGAAGGGGAGAGAGGAAGAGAGAAAATTAATGGAATATTTTTGAGCTTGTGAAACGTGACCAACTGCCGTGCGTAGACGTCAGTCTAAAACACAAGTTATGACAGTGACCTATGCTTGTATGTAAACATACGCATACAGTGACGTCACAGTGACGTCGTGGTGCGCCACCATCAATCACCAACCTAATCCTCTCCCTGCCATTACTCTATTCTACGAGTGGATGGCTGAGGTGGTCCAGTTGACTTGGGATACATTCCGAGAGTCAGTCCCAAGTTCAATTCCTTCCTCATTGACGTGTGTACGTGTGTGTGTACGTGTGTGTGTGTGTGTACGTGTGTGTGTGTGTGTGTGTGTGTGTGTGTGTGTGTGTGTGTGTGTGTACGGGTGTGTGTACGTGTGTGTGTACGTGTGTGTGTACGTGTGTGTGTGTGTGTGTGTGTGTGTGTGTGTGTGTGTGTGTACGGGTGTGTGTATGTGTGTGTACGTGTGTGTGTACGTGTGTGTGTGTGTGTGTACGTGTGTGTACGTGTGTGTACGTGTGTGTACGTGTGTGTGTGTGTGTGTGTGTGTGTGTGTGTGTGTGTGTGTGTGTGTGTGTGTGTGTGTGTGTGTGTGTGTGTGTGTGTGTGTGTGTGTGTGTGTGTGTGTGTGTGTGTGTTTGTGTGTGGAGACTTGAACCGACCTTAGCAGTTCCTCAGAATCCTTCCCCGTCTTTGCCAAAGTAAACTAATTACAACAATAAACAGAAAACGATTGAATAAATGAATATACATGTAAATAAACAAAAATAATAAAAAATAATCAAAGATAATCAAATTAAAAAGTAAATAGAATAAATAAATAAAAACAAATAAATGAATAAATGACAAGGCTTTCATATGGGAATGGGAGACTGGCTAATAAAGCTATACTACTCTGGTAATAAACAATCGCATGAAGTAGGTAGATCCTTCACGAGAAGGACGGCTGCGGCGGCGGCGGCGGCGGCGGCGGCCACGGCCAAGAAATTAAAAGTAAACAAGTAGGATGAAGGGACAAATAGCTACAGGAGCGGTCCTGGGACTCGCAAGATTTATTTATTTATTTATTATCTTTTTTATTACCTTTGAGAAGTGAAGAGATTTTCTTCGTTTGAAGAAAAGGGCTTGCTATTGCCATTTGCTATTGCTACTTGGTATTGCTATTTGTTATTGCTATTTGCTATTACTACTGGGTATTGCTATTTGCTATTTTCTATTGCTATTTGCTATTGCTATTTGCTATTACTATATATAAAACTGCTATTTGCTATTGCTATATATAAAACTGCTACTGCTACTACTACTCTTCCTCTATATACTTCTACACCTCTTCTTTATTCCAATCACTACTACCATCACATCTTCCTCCTCCTCCTCTTCTTCCTTATTCCAACCACCAGCACCACCAAGTCTTCCTCCTCCTCACCTTCTTCCTCCACCACCACACCCACTACCATCACCACACCCACCATCACTACTACTACCACAACCATCATCACTACTACTACCACACCCACAACCACCACCACCAGATCCTCTTTTTTATTAAAACTACTACTACTACCACGTACTTCTCTTCCTCCCCCTCCTTATCCTCCTCCCTCCTCCTCCTCCTCCTCCTTCGCCTGCACTTGAGGGCACTGGATGCGGGTCGGCGATTACCTGAGTTGAATTAATCAGTTCGTGTTCAGGTACGCAAGATGAGGCGTAATGGAAGGCGGCGCTCCGCCCCCCCTCCCCCCCGGCCTAATCCAGGGGCGGCGGGGGGTGGGGGCGGGGCTGGTGTCGAGGGCGCCCCGGCTCCTCAAACCAATTGGGCGTGCGGGCGTGTTGGCTCCTTGACCCGGGTGGGGGTGGGGGGATCCCATTTCGTGTTTATTTATTCGTCGAGTCAAGTATTTGTCTTTTCAATAATGTCCCATTTTCATCAATTTACGTATCTATCTATAAATACTTGTTTATTTGTTCATTTACGCAATCTTCTACTACAGTTGAAGCAATGGAACTCGTTTTAGTGACTGGTACATTTTGATCTTTTTATTTACGTCTGTGTTCATTTGTTTATCAACATATTTCCTTCGTCTTTCGTTCATTTCCCGTATTTTACCGCAATTCTGATACCACAGCCGTTCTTGTGAAAGGTGCACACGTCATGTAATTATCTTTATTTTTTTCCAATAGTGATGACAACGCCTCACCCACCATGTAGGCCTAAATATATTTGTTCCCAGTATGCCTATTTTACTTTCTCTTCTATTCTTATCTAATTCTGATCTAATTTGTTTTATTTTATCTTGTTTTAGATTATTTCATTATTCTTTACTTTATCAATTTCATTTCATTTATTTATCTACTTATTCATTTATTTTTGTCCCACCCACACTCGCGAACATTATTTCCAACTTGGTGATTTGACCCCTTCTATGCCAGGTGGCACTTTTTCCTTTTATTTCAGCTGTCGCCAAGTGATTTTTTTAGTTTAGGTGGTGACGGGCTATAGCAAGAGCGGTGATGAAAAAAAACAAAAAAAATCGAGGTCGGTCTGAGCACGCTAACCACCGGACCATAACGTCTCCTGAGAAGTAGAGTGGAAGTATTAGGGTGTGTGGAGCAGGGTGTGGAGTATTAGGATGTGTGGAGCAGGGTGTGGAGTATTAGGGTGTGTGGAGCAGGGTGTGGAGTATTAGGGTGTGTGGAGCAGGGTGTGGAGTATTAGGGTGTGTGGAGCAGGGTGTGGAGTATTAGGGTGTGTGGAGCAGGGTGTGGAGTATTAGGGTGTGTGGAGCAGGGTGTGGAGTATTAGGGTGTGTGGAGCAGGGTGTGGAGTATTAGGGTGTGTGGAGCAGGGTGTGGAGTATTAGGGTATGTGGAGCAGGGTGTGTGGAGCAGGGGGTGGAGTATCAGGGTGTGTGGAGCAGGGGGTGGAGTATCAGGGTGTGTGGAGCAGGGGGGGAAGTATCAGGGTGTGTGGAGCAGGGTGTGGAGTATTAGGGTGTATGGAGTAGGGTATGGAGTAGGGTGTGGAGGTGGGAAGGAGGAGGGAGGGCGGGGTTTGTAGGGTGCTGACAGTAATCTTGAAATCGGCGTTGCAGACAAAGCCGATCCCAAGGAGAGATACAGAAGGACGAATAATTAAGAAGAAAAGAAAAATAGAAAGATGTGCCAGTTTCAGGCGTCTACCACCCTCTTCCTGGATCAGGTCCGCCTTTTTTTATCATTTGCAGTTTTCGTGGTTGTGAGGACGAGTGGACGATAAGTGAGGGTGGAGAGACGGGGAGAAAGGAT
>NC_134781.1:25102277-25109777 GCF_046742065.1 Oratosquilla oratoria | reverse complement strand
CCCGCCTTTGTTCTGCCTCCATTTATTTGATTAATTTTTCTCTTCCTTCTTATTCTCTTTCACTTTTCTCAGTTTCCTTTTACTATGTCTCTCGCCTTCTCTCTCGTTTCCTCAATATATTGGTCCTTTTCTCTCAGTGATGTCACCCTCTTGTTTTAGTTCTCTCTCACCTATTCCTCTCTTCCCTTCTCACTCTCTATCGCCCCCACCAATACAGCGACGTACTATCCCCCTTCTACGGAAGGCGATTTTATTCAGCCGTGTCATGGCCCCCGGTCTCATCAGGCCTGAATCACTCAGGGTCCTGTTCAGACCGGTGGTCTAACCTCTCTGGTGATTAAAATCGTCTGCCGCTCCCTGCTACAGAGGCTGTACGGCGAGCCACACTCTTAAAGTCAGTCTTGAAGTCACTCCAAGTCACTCCCCTTTTGGAGTATCGTTACGTTGATCGAACTGGAGTTCGTGAAAGGAACTCCCCAACTCCACCTCCCCACTCCCCACTGAGGATTTTTGGCACGAAATTATGGCCCCAATTCCCCCATTAACCCCCCCACACCCACACCCACACCCACACCCACGCGCCCCTAGATTCAAAACTACCCGAGATGCCAAATCTAGAATATTAATATTTCAGTTTGTTGCAACGTTCATTAACCTCAAATGAAATATGTTGGTACACACAACAGCCTAATCAGATGGAAGGAGACTTTATTCAGCTGAGGGAAAGCCCCCATTCTTAGAGAGAACTGAACCCTCTCGGCTGATTCTTTCACTGCTTTTTATTCGTATCTTTATTCTAGCTGTCGTCAGGCGATTATATTAAATCAATTGAAACTTTCCCATTTGAAGAAAATGACTTAAGTGATTCACCCATTTCTCCATCACCCATTGGTTCCTCCCCCATCACGAAAATCTCCCTCAATCTTCCCCCTCCCCCTCCCCCACCTTCGACTTCCACTCTCGACCTCCAAGACCTGCCAGCTAACCAGACTCTCCTCCTCTCTTTCATTTTCTTTCTCTCCTCCTCTCTCTCCTCTTTTTTCTCTTTCCTCTTCCTCCTCTCTTTCCCTCCTTTCCTCTACCTCCTCTCTTTCCTCTTTCCTCTTCCTCCTCTCTTTCCTCTTCCTCTCTCTCCTCTTCCTCCTCTCTCCTCTTCCTCCTCTCTCCTCTTCCTCCTCTCTTTCCTCTCCCTCCTCTTTCCACTTCCTCCTCTTTCTTCTTCCTCCTCTTTCCTTTTCCACCTTTTTCCTTTTCCTCCTCTGCCCTTTTCCTCCTCTCTTTCCTCTTCCTCCTCCTCTCCCTCCCTCCCAACTTTCTCGGCCATGATTTGATGGACGACAATATTTGCTCGCCACTTCCTAACTTTTTATTTTTTCTATCTGTACATTTTTGTACATTAACTATTTTATAACTTGGTATTCTGGCCTTCCTATCTAATCACGTCTCTATATTTTTTCTCTTTGCCACAAAGAAATGGCAAGGGCTAAAGATACTTTATTTAGCCATTAATTTATTTGCAATTTAACGAAAGCTTCGCAAATTGCTGCTCCCGAGGAACACTGACGAGATTGTGAGAAAGAAAAAGAGGAGAGGAAGTCTTAAGACACCCTTGTAGCCCTCAGCTTTGCCACGGCACACACTATACATTTCATTCTGGCTGATATATAATCAAACACTTTCTTCAGCTGAGTGGATCGAGACGCAGACTCTTGGCTTCGGCGGAGGAAGCTCTGTGGAAGAAGATGACGTCATGGGAGCTCCCCCCCCACCACCCAGACGATTTCATTCACGCCCACGCCCGCGCCCACGCCCGCGCGTTGTGCAACACGAGGTCGAAACAGACCCGACACTCGACGCGGTATTTCGTTGTAATAGTAGCTATTTGTTCCCAACGGCGTGGTACTTGGGGCCCCAACGGTACCGTATAAATCCCCAAGAACCCATTCTCATCTGTCACTTTCTTGTTTCTTCTCGTTTTGGGTTAGTTGTCGTTCTTCCTTCCTTTTCTTCTTCTTCTTCTTCTTCTTCTCTCCAGTTCCTTTTGCTTGTTATTCACTTTTCTTTATTTCGTCCTCTCCCCTTCCCTTCATTACCACCACCTCTTCCTTCTCCTTCCTCCTCTTCTTCCTCCTCCTTTCCTCCTCTTCCTCTTCCTCCTCTTCTTTCTCCTCCTCCTCTTCTTCTTTCTCCTCCTCCTCTTTCTCCTCCTTCTCTTCCTCCTCCTCCGCCACCTTTATACGATCCTCCTCTCTTCTCAGTGCTCGTATTCATCCTCTCATTCTCGTCTATCCACTCTCCTCCCCTCTTCCCTTTCTACCTCTCCTCCTCATTCACTCAATCATCTATCCTTTTTCTTCTCCTCCTCCTCCTCCCCCTTCTCACTAACATATTTCTCTGTACAATTTTTACCAATATCTTCACCCTTTTCCCTCATTCCTCTTTTCTTTCCCTTCCCTTTCCTTTTGCTCCTCTTCTCATTCCGCCGTGCTCTCCATTCACCTTCGTTCTCCCATCATATGTCTATCTTCCTCTATGCCTTTTCATTTCTTCCCTCTCTCTTCTGTTCCTCTCCCTCTTCTTTCTGTACTTCGTCCTCTTCTACCTCCTCTCCTCCTGTAGCCCCTTTCCACTCCTCTTCATTCCTCTTCCTCAACCCTCGTCTCTCCTCCTGTGCCTCCCCCTGCCCTTTCTCCTCCTCCTCCTTCTCTTCCTGCTCTCCACTCCCCCTCTCCCACTTCCCATTCTCATCCTGTGCCCTCTCCTCCTCCTCCTCCTCCTCCTACTTCTCCTCCTACTTCCACTCTTCATCTCCCCTCTCCCACTTCCCATTCTCATCTTGTACCTCCTCCTCCTCCTCGCCCTCTTCCTCCTCCTCCTCCTCGCCCTCCTCCTCCTCCTCCCACGGCGCTCCTGTTCACGACCACATATGCAGCGGTTGGAGCTTTTTCCTCGATTTCTCCGGGGACCCCGAGGTCGCTGCCGGGCGGACATTACCCCGCCCCGCCCCATCGGGCTCCCCGCAAGCGAATTGGGTTTAGGAAAGGTGGAGTGGAAAGTAGGTGGGGAGGAGGGGGAGGGAGAAGGACGGGTGAGGGGAGGGGGGAAAGAGAGGGGGAGATGGGGAAGAGGGTTAAAGGGTATGGCGATGTCGACGCCGGGGGATGGGGGGGGTGGCTGTGACGGGGAGAATACATGTCCGGGTTGTTGTTGGTGGCGTGTGTGGGGCGAGAGGCAAAGAGGAGAGAGAAAAAAGAGATGTGGAGAGAATACGAAGAAGGAGATTAGAAAGAGGTCGGTGGTAGAACAGCCCTATCACTGCTAACGATTTGTTCCTAGTCGGACTCTCGCCAGACGCTTTTATTCAGCTGAAGAAAGAGCCCTTGCACAATGAAAGGGTTGAAGCGTTTGGGGCTAAAAAGGGCTCCTGGGGAGTGTATGAAGTTAGAGGGGGAGAAGGGGGAACAGGAAAAGGGGAGAGGGGGACCAGGCAGAGAGGAAAGGGAGGGGGAGGGGTGGAGATGGGAATTGGGAAACATAGAAGTGCGAGAGTGAGGGAGGGGAGAAGGATTTGTAGATTCGTATACAGAGGTAGGAGGAGGGGAATAGGGAAGAGGGAAGGTAAAAGGAGCGAGGGGAAGAGGGAGGGGATGAGGCAAAAAGTGAGGGAGCGAGGGAAAGAGGGAAGGAACGAGGCAAAAAGAGAAGGAGCGAGGCAGAGAGAGAGGGAGCGAGGCAAAGAGTGAGGGAGCGAGCGAGGTAAAGAGGGAGGGGGAAGCAGCTACATTTATGACAAGATTATTGACACGTACAGGATTAGAGGCGATCGGTCCTGTTTAAGTGCGCTTGATGGACGACGCTTACCTGGCGCCGGATTTTGCGCTCCGGTCATGTCCGGCCAATCCCCGTTGAACCGGTCGATGTCGGTCGTGGTACACAACAGATTCTGTCGAGACCGAACCTGTGGTCATTCTCCCTAATTTGCCCAACCTAAACACGCCGTACGCCACGGCAAAGTCTTTATATTACTCCGCCATTCTCAAGACTCAGATTTTCTCTCTCTCTCTTTCTCTCTCTCTCTCTCTCTCTCTCTCTCTCTCTCTCTCTCTCTCTCTCTATATATATATATATATATATATATATATATATATATATATATATATATATATATCTCAGGAGATTCGACTAAGACTCGAAAATGGAAATCTTATTCTGTTGTAGAATGTGCTCTGGATTCATTGCCGGCATCATCTCGATCTAATCCCTTTCAAGTCTGTTTCCCGATTTTCTTCTAGTGACATCCAGGAGGGTTTTTATCCAAAGCCGTGTTCATATTAGCGGTCTGAACCGCGCCGGTTCAATTACAATGTAAGTCAAGGGAGGCGTTCACACACAACCGCGATATTTTTCCTCGACTATGCGGTACTGCCACGGATTCTGTCCAGCTCAAACCGCTTGTGTGAACAGCGCCTAAGATTTTTCTTAATCTAATTGTAAGAATATTGGAAAACATCTTATACTCGTTTGGTAACAAACTAATTGATTGATAATATAATTACTACGGTCTTTCTTGGTTTCCTTGTCAAGTAATATCACTGTAGCATTACAACTTGATTCTGGAACGCTTTCCTGACACTGGGTATATAGATGAACTAATCTACAATTAATTTGTTTCCAGTCTTTTTTTTTTTTTCTTTCTTTTTTAATCGAGAAGCCATCTTCTCCCCAGGTGTTTTTCCTTGTTTCATGCATTTTAACAGGCAGGCTTTAGAAGTAGATACTCAGCGATAGATCATCTACAAAATGACAGAATACAATAATACTTTGTATCTAGCTTTTATAGAATACAAAAAGCCCTTTGACAAATGAGAGTATTCAACTCAATTGGCCAACAGGATACAAATAAATATATCATAAATATTCTATAGACTATTTGAGAAAGATACTACCGTCATTAGACTACATAAAGCTACAGAAAAGATAAAGATCGAAAAAGGAGCGAGGTAAGGCGATCCAGTTTCTTTCAAGCTATTTACAGCGTGCCTGGAGGAGACTTGCAGAAAGGCGAGGTGAGAATATCTTAATCACTTTAGATTTGCGGACGACATTCTCATCTCAGAAACAGCAGAACTGCAAAACTTGCGGAGTGATTTGAGCAAGGCAAGTGTCAAAGTAGGTTTAATGATGAATATGAATAAAGCTAAAGTGATGTTCATCTAGAAAATTCAAAGATGGTGATAATCTCAGTTGAAAGTATGGTTATTCAGGTTAAATGCTAAGATAAACTAAACATAATAAAAAGATAGATAAATAGGCTTGTCATAATTTGTTCGAGATTGTTTGGTAAATATAGAAACAAGATGCTATCTGCTTCTATGTCTGAAACGCAAAGTTTACAATCCGTGCATAACGCCAGCTATAATCTACAAATACATGTAAATTGACGAGGGCATTGGAGAAAAAGTTAAGAAGTACACAGAAGAGAATGGAGAGATCAACGATGGGAGTAACGCTGAAATACAGAAAGAGGGCTAGTTGAGTGAAGGCAAACTGGTATGATGGATATTGCGGAGGCTTTAAAGGACATTGCGGAGGTTTTAAAGGATATTGCGGAGGCTTTAAAGGAGCGGAAGTGTAATTGGGCAGGGACGCCAGCAAGGCAGGAGGATAGAAGGTGGAACAAAAGTGTTACTGACTGAACGCCACGAAATGGAAAGCGTGGAAGAGGAAGACCAAAGAGAAGAAACGAGACAGAAGTCTCCAGGAGTGACGTGGCGAAGGTTGGCACAGTCATTCGACTCGTGAAGTGTTTGGGAGAGGCACATGTTCAGTAACAGACTACGAATACCTAACAGAGTAACTGAACGATTGGACTCAATTCAGGGCATTTTATTCAGCTGATGTGCGAGTTTTCACCGTCGCATCATATTCGTAACCACCATTACCATTGAAAAGAAAATTGAGTAAAGTGAGTTTGGTGTAACTCTTTCTTTATGCAAAGGCCTACACCTTTACCGCGCAAATGCCTTTCGCAGGAACCGACCTGTACGCTCGCTCCTTATTTCTTTTATTTCCACTGGGAGGTTCCTAATTATGTTTTCGGTTTTTTCCTTTTTCTTTCAGAAAAAGCTTCAAGACATTTCCACTGTGCCAGCACTTGACTTCAAATTGGTATATTTTTGTTCTTCAACTTGCCTGAGTGGTGATCTGCGGATTTTTTTTTAGCCATTTTACACCCCTCTCACTCAAAATAAAAATAAATGAAATAAAAGATAAAATAAGATGAAACAAAAGAAGAAAAAATAAATGAACAGATGAATAAACGAATAAATAAAGGAAAAACGAAATAAAAGAATAAAATATCTGCAACATCCAGTGCCATCTACTCAACAGACATCGTTTGAAGAATCACCTCTCCTCCTTTCCTTCCAGAGCGTTCACACACATATGGACACGCACATACATACACGCACGCACGCACGCACGCACACACACACACACACACACACACACATTGCACTCTGAACACAAACAAGCACATATACACACAAACGAAGAAAAAGAAAATCCAACGCAGAGTCAAATACTAATGTTCATTCTTCTCCCCTCCCTATCATTCGTGAATAATGCAGGCGCTTAATCCGAAAAAGTAGACATAATTGCATGTTTTCACTGTTTAGAAGTGTCAACAAGTCTCGACGGCGGCAGGAAACCAACAATCTCAGGCAGTTGATTGTACAGCGCAAGACTTGACAAGTCCCAAAACATTGAAAACACTGGATACTATTCATTATCCTCAACTACTCTCTCACCTACCCACACTCCTCTCTCTCTCTCTCTGTATGTATGTCTCTCTGTCTGTCTGTTTCTCTGTGTCTGTCTCTCTCTGTGTCTGTCTCTCTCTGTGTCTGTCTCTCTCTGTGTCTATCTCTTTCTCTTTCTGTCTCTCTCTGTCTCTCTCTCTCTCTGTCTCTTTCTCTCTTCCCTCTCTCTCTCTTCCCCCTCTCTCTCCCACACACGCTCCTCTCTCTCTCTCTCACCCACACACGCTCCTCTCTCTTTCACCCACGCACGCTCCTCTTTCTCTCCCCCACATCCACTCCCCACTCCTCTCTCACCTCCACTCCTCCCTCATCTTCACTCCTCTCTTGTTCCCCACTCTCCCCCACCGGTAACGTCACACGATACAACCCTTCCCCCCAACATCCATCCTTGCAACGTTCATCTCATCCAATTTCCCCTCAGTGGCATGTTGCTCCTCCTCCTCCTCCCCCCTCACCTCTTCCTCTTCCTCCTGTTCTGTCTTCATCCAGGCACGCCACGGAAAGCCTCATCTCCTGAGCCTATGCACGACCTCTTGGTGGCTCTCGGGAGACTCCTTGTCTGGTGCAGACACTCCCGCCCCGCACGCCATTCCTCCGTCTCAACGCCTTCCTCCCGCCTCCCTTCTTTCCTCACCGTCACCGCCACCAGCACCGCCTTCTCCGCAAGCATCTATATCCG
>NC_134781.1:25092277-25099777 GCF_046742065.1 Oratosquilla oratoria | reverse complement strand
CGATAGGTGGACAAAATGAAACATGGAGCTATAACTCGTGAGAAGCGGTCGGTTACGAATAAAGCACGTGACCCAGAACAATGATGACCCTCACGGGCCACGTCAAGCACCTCCCCAGTCACGCTGTCACACTCGCTGTGCTATACATACACACACACCTAATGAAGGTCTGTACTTTGGGGGGCGTCTTACCTGTTGAACCATGAGTTGGAACTGCGGGTTGGTCGGGTCGAGGCGGTCCAGGTCGTGGGTGAGGGCGAACTCCGTCAGGGACTTCCACGGGGGCTGGTAGGCCGTCACGTCCACGGGGGGCAAGGACCCCTCGGCGTGGACCGGGGGCGACGCCACCAGGGGGATCCCCTGCATGGCACCGTACGCTCCGTAGCGCCCAGACTGGAATGGACAAATGAAAAAAATATATATAATATACATTTTTTCAAATACTGTATATATTTTCAAATGGAACACTGGATCACCAGTGGAAACAAAGTTTCTACGCCACATAAGTGTGTGTGTGTGTGTATGTGTGTGTGTGTGTGTGTGTGTGTGTGTGTGTGTGTGTGTGTGTGTGTGTGTGCGTGTGTGTGTGCGTGTGTGTGTGCGCTTGTATGCGCGTGTGTGCGCTTGTATGCGCGTGTGTGCGCTTGTATGCGCGTGTGCGCGCTTGTATGCGCGTGTGTGCGCGCGTGTGTGTGCGTGTGTGCACGCTTGTGTGCGTGGTCACTTGTTTATGTGCTCGCTTGTATTGTGTTTTCGCTTGTTTGTGTGTGTGTGTGGTTAACACCAAACAATTCCATTGATCGGAGAGGGAAGCGGTATTTAAAGTAACTGAAGTTATAGTACTTAATTCTTCAAATCTAATCGTCAATTTCCTTCTTGTGGAACAGCCGACACCAACTCGCATACAAGACGAAGTTGGACACCTAATTTCAAATGTTTGAAAATGAACTCGTTTTATAAAATGGAAGAAATCGATATATTCCTTACGTAATCAAATACCTCTTCTGCTCTTAAAGGGTGTTTAAGTACTTATCCTACAACTAGCTGAGCTTACGGATTGGCATTTTAATGCTTTTCTGCTCTTTCGCATGCGAAAAACGGAAGCAGATTACAATGCATAGATAAATGAATAAAAGGCAGATAGATACATACATAGATGGATAAAAAGACAAATAGGTAAATGAACTAATTGATTAATGAAAATAATTGAACGATTTAAAAAAATACATAAACAAGTAAATATAATGAAAGCGGGCCAGATTTTGCCAAAAAGCGCCATGTTCTATTACCATACACGTCTATTCGACCCATCCTGATGCTGCGTATTCGTGACTTAATTCTAGCTGACGCCAGACGATTTCATTCAACATAGGGACAACCACAAAATACGTAGTTTGTTGTTGATAACGCTTAAGTTGAAAGTGATCAGATTTTGTTTTGAGTGGAGACTATTTCCTAATCTTAAAATGATGCTGCGTGTCACTAAAATCCCCCGAAATAACGGGTAAGTATAAAATTGCTTCGCCAATACCCCAGACAAAGCCTCTGAAATGATCAAGTACCCTGTATAGTATAACTACCTCGTTCTTGTCCTCATCCTATCTATTTATTTTTTCCTACGAATCTTATTTAACTAAGGTGCGCTTTTGTAGAAAGAAAATGTACTTTAAATGCGAAAAAGAAAACTTAACAACTTTTAGCTAACAGCATTTGTTACTTTCACGTACTATCAAAAAAATTGTAAGTAGCAACTACTTACATACATACACTACTTACTACATACATACACATCTATTATCTATTTATATATTCATGACAACATTAATGACAATTATTTGCAACCCGTGTCCTCCACAGCGACGCCTGAAAGATAGCCTCAGCCAAAAATTTGCCTTCAGTCGATATGACGTCACAGCGTAACGGTCACCACCCATTGGGAGCATACGCCAGGGGGCGCGTCGCCTTACTCACTCGCCATCACCCATGTCCACCCTTCCCACTGCACCCAATTCTACAGGTTCGATCAATTTGCCCAAAGCCATCAAAGTCAAAACACTAATACACACGTTTTCACAAATTTTCAACAAAATGACACTTTGTGTTTTCAACTTACTTGCATAGTAATTTCAAGAGGTATGAGATGACATAATTCATTATATAACTGCTTGGGATAAGTTGAAAACAGTTTAAGACAAACTCTCTAGGAGACCCTAAGGTGGCTTACCTCAGTACAAAGCGTTCACGCCAACTGTCGTGCGAAAACAGATCGAAAAACAAAAACATTACGCATAAGAAATTAGTCCCAATAAACTACCATAAATAAGTAATAACCTAAACTTATAACTGATAACTAACATCACTATTGTATAATCACACACAAAAATGTGTTAGTTTCTTGATATAATGAGGGCCAAGTTTGAATTCTATGGATTTAACAAAACAGTGTATTCATCCGCTTGAATTCAAATGTACGTGACCGAAGTTAATATTTATATTCAAATTAAAAAAATACATAGCATTATAGAAATTTCACGTATATATATATATATACATATTCTTAAATTGTTTCTTAAGATACAACCATTCATAAAATGTTATAAAACAGTCAACATATCTAATAAGTTGATTTAAAACGCTAGGACAAGGTCACTCAGCCAATGATGACGTCATGATTTTATGACGTAAATGGAAAGTTCCAGCACCATTCATGTTAGATGTTAAGCAAAGAAATCGACCCCATGACTATCGGGAAAAAGACGCCTATTACAAATAATAGCAAAGCACTGTCTGTGATAAAACAAAGAATAAATATATAGACAAACAAATAATCAAACTAATTAAATAACAAATACAATATGCCCTGAATAAATCTAATCCAACCAACATTCAACATCACTTGGTACAATTTGTCCTCTCAAGCACCAGACAATTTTAATTAAATCTTGGGCCTCAATAAGCCATTTCCTCTCTTGTCTAGCCCAAAGATGAACAAGATAATCTGATATTATCCAGAAGGGGAAAAAAACATTGATGACGTCACGAGACCAAGTGACGAAAGCCTTCCCTACCGGGTTGCACATTTCCTTTGATCATAACAGACGCCAATCGATTTCATTAATATCCGTAACAGAACCACAGTAGAGTTGATTGTGGCTGTATTTAGCAAATGCTACATTACATGACATTACATGACAACCGACCTAGATATGGATCTCTCCTGTCGGCACGCTTTGCACACACACACACCGTAGCCTCACACACACACACACACACACACACACACACACACACACATACACACACACACACACACACACACACACACACACTCACACACACACACACACAAACACACACACACACACACACACACACACACACACACACACACACACACATACACACACACACATATATATATATATATATATATATATATATATATATATATATATATATATGTACATACATAAAACAGGAAGCCATGGATAAGGCCTGGGTCTTCAACATAAAGTTGTCTAACCTTTTCTTAATTAAAACAACCGATAGTTTCATGGCTGACTACATGGTTACTAAGTCTGTTCCAGTCGTTGACCTCTCTGTGTTGGTAAACCAGTGGGCAGGGAAGGGGTGAAGGATAGAGGGGTGGGGGGGACGGCTGGTGGGGGGGAATAGGGTGGGCAAGAGGAACAGAAACTGTTAGGAGAGAGAGAGAGAGAGAGAGAGAGAGAGAGAGAGAGAGAGAGAGAGAGAGAGAGAGAGAGAGAGAGAGAGAGAGAGAGAGAGAGAGAGAGAGAGAGAGGGGGGAAGGAAAGGTAGTTGAGATACAAGAGTAGTAGAGGGATGGAAGGTGAGGAGTGAGTGTCGAAGATGGAAGAGGAAGCAGACAGAGAGAGAGAGAGAAGGACGAGGAGAGAGGGGAGGATGGGAGAGGAGAGGGAGGAAGAGACAGGTGAAAGGGAACTGATGCAGCGAAGATATCACAGGAGGAGAAGGAAGTGGAGAAAATAGGATGACGGGAGAGAAAGAAACTGGAGAGAAGATGATAAGAAGGAAGATGAGGAACAGGAGGGAGAGGAGGAGAAGGAGGAGGACGATAGAGAAAGAAACTAGAGAGAAGAAGAGGATGAGAAGGAAGATGAGGAACAGGAGGGAGAGGAGGAGGAGGAGGGGAAGGAAGATGAGGAACAGGAGGGAGAAGAGGAGGAGGAGGAGGAGGAGGAGGTGGAGGAGAAGGAAGAGGAGGAGGTTGGGAGGAGCAGTGACATCTAATTGAGGACGAAGGTGGGGATGGGAGCCACAGTAATGGTTTGTTGCAATTAAAATTTCGTCCTAACGCCTCCATCTCGACTTCGACCCCGTCTAACGGCGACTGGCACCTTCGGACGAGCGAACGAACGAACGAACGAGTGGACGAACGAACAATTTCGGATCGTCAGGATGGCCATCCCGGCGATGCAACTCGTCTGGACACGTCGACTCGTCATAGGAAGGCGAAGTCAAGGTCGGGACCACTCGTTCGGAAGCGGGATCTAAAAGCTTTTGACTCCCACCCGAACGTTCCAGCCTCGCTGGGTACGATGAACTATGGACTGGGTACGATGGGTATGGACTGGCTGTAGTGACTTGATCTATGCACGATGGTTATCAGGCATGTATGTACGATAAGTGTTTTGAATTACTTAAAGGGGCATACGGGTATTATATGTGTGTGATGGGCATAAGTATACATTGGGTAATGTATGTGTATGATGGACAATATACATGTACGATGAATATGATAAGTATACGATGAGCATTACATATGCACTATTAGTAAATGAGTTCGATGGGTATTATGTGTGTAAAAAAGGTATTATATGCTTACGATGTGTATTACAAGTATATGATGGGAATCATATATACGATCATTATCATATTGTATAATAGGCATTAGATACTGTGTTTAATGATCATTAGAATACAGAAAAGACTTTAGGCTTCACATGTACAAAGTCTTACCTCTTGTACATTCCTGTCGTGACAGAGCGACACATATATTAAAAATAAAGTCACGTGTCTGTATCAGAAGCATATAAATATGTTCCGTTGTGGACTGTGCAATATACTTCTACATAAAGTAATTCTATTATGATAGAAGTGATCTTACGCTCAAGAAGACGCATTAATGTAACAACGTTTGAAGATCAATTTGCGGAGTTTAACTGTTGAGGTAGGTCTGTGTGCAGTCACTTTACGTGCCTGAGCTTTCCAATACATGTGTATACATACACACACACACACGTACACACACACACACACACACACACACACACACACACACACACACACACACACACACACACACACACACACACACACACACACACAGACACACACACAAGTGCATATGCACGTACGTGTGCATGCATGTGTGCGTGCGTGCATGCGTGCCCTACACCCAGGGGACCCTGCGCGAGGGTTTTCGAGCGCGGGGGGGGGGGAAAGAAGACGCTGGGATGGATCCGATGCCAATCGCAGGAGGAGATCGAGTAAGACCTTCAGACGAAGGTCTTATCCCGGGATAAGCCTCTCCTACACAATTACCTGATGTCCCAGCATCCGGCGTCGTCGTCATCATCTCCGTCAGATCTGTCCTCCGGCCCGACGACCGTCTTGGTCGGTGATGTTCATTTAATGCCTTCCCTCCCATGCCTCCTCCTATGCCTCTTCGAAGATCTCGTATCTTGATATTCACTTACTCCGCTAACAACACTAATTTTCCGAATCCTACGTATGAACACTGATTTTATCTGTATTTCATTTCTGAACACTCGTTTCTTTTATTCCACCTCTAGACACTTATTTTCAGTATCCAACCCTCAAACGCTCATTATCGATATCTCATCTCTATTAATTCATTTCCCATATTTCATTCCAAAAACTAATTTTCCGTGTCCCATCTCAACACACTTTTTTCTACGCACGCTCCACCAGACGCTCATTTCCAGTATTTCACCTCCAGACATTCATTTCCCATAACCATCCTTCATGTCCTCTTTCCTCGTGTCCCACTTCCAACACTCGCTTCCATCCTGACGCCTCTCTATTCCGTCTTTCGAATCCCGGTTACCTCCAGCCTACCTCCAGCAACCCACGACTCTGCAGGTACTAGATGAATCCCGCCTATCAAGTCCCAATTGCAAATCTCACCTTGAAAAACCCACCTTCAAAACGAAATTCCGTCCTCAACAGTACCCCAGTAAACGTCGAATGGGGTTCTGACTACATGTTTTTTTAATTAGTCAATACTGTGCAAACTTTCGTGACATCTTTGTGAACCAAGTCACTCAGTGTTCTTTCATGACTGGAGACTTATCTCAACCCACAAGAGAATGATGATCACTTTAAACCGTCCTTTCTGTTACCTTGTTTGAAGCTTTTCTTTACAAGTTCTGTGACAACACATCTTCGGTGCGATATTGTCCCCAATGACAGAAGTAATGCTTATTACAGACAAAATGATAATATCCCATTTCATCCCTTCCTTGCAGAGTGACATTGTTTCTTTTACTCTACAGTGAGGTTATTTCATTCATATCCGTGGGACCCCCTAGTCAGGAAGTCAGGGGATTACAGTCCATCTCAATTGACCCCTCTTTGTGTCTAGTGTAATTTTTCGTTTTATTCTGGCTGCCGCCAGGCGATTTTATTCACATCCTTGGCATCCCCATCGATCGTGATGGGGGTTAATCCTACTGCCAAACATCCTTCTCCCAATATTCATCTGAATCCCACATTTCAACACACATCCAGTTACTCCTATGATAGCCTTGGTGTTGGATACAACAGTCTTCATCAGAACAAAGTGCGGCCAGAGCCGTCACCTTTGCCCTCTGTGCTTGAACTACTGGGGCAGGTAAGTCATTTCTGGGTATCGGAGAGAAGTGCGTGACACGAATCCGCGACATGGAGACCATCACACCTCCGATTGCGTTATCAGCACAGTTAAGTACGTGAAACAGTAGATTTTGATCAACCTTTTATTCGTTCACTGCAATTTGGGTCATGCATAATCATCTTGGCTCTCACCATGCGTTCTTATTCAACTTTTAGCCTCCTGGCTAGTGCAGTGGTAGCGCGATGGCCACGTAATCATGGGGTCGGCAGATCAAGCTTCGCCCGCGACCGCGAGCAGCTGTTTACTGGTGAGAATACTGCCGTGGCTGGGCATCACGGTCGGGGGCTGAGGCCTGCCTCGGCTGACGATCTGAGGAGAGTCTTTGACACTAATATCGGAACTAAAACTCAAAATCTTTAATTTTTAACTTTTAAAAGGTAACCAATTTCGTGGTAAAATTGTTAACCTCTACACAAAATGAGGTCATTTGTTGCTTGGTCGTAATAAGTTTCATCCATAAACTATTTGGGATATGAATCATTACAGCCATTGAAGATGCCGAAAGGTGATTTTATTCAACTGAGGGAAGACCCTATCACAGTGATTGTGATAATTGTTGA
>NC_134781.1:25057277-25079777 GCF_046742065.1 Oratosquilla oratoria | reverse complement strand
AGTATAGTGTATGATGTGTCACGTTATGAACTGTCTATTGATAGTGCTTTGTCTTTTCAGCCTTCGAAGCATTTGTTGTGTTGTATTAAAAACGGAATATCATACATACCCGTATGTCAATTTGACCCCGTATTCCTGGAATTTAACGTCCCAATGTTCCCACATGGGTAATACGAGTGTGCAAGAGCATAATTGTTCTAAAAACAGTATCACACAGCGAAACATTTCGAAAGGCCACGGAACGACGCGACTTGACGTCATCACCCAACGACGTGACGTCATCCGGTAGCAGGAGTGATAGATAGAGGCATCTAGTAGCTTGTGATATAAAGAGAAAATCAATCAGGGCTTAAATTAATAAAACTGTCCGACATAACCAGAATAAGATTGGTGTCCTCTTGCAAAAGATCAATAGAGTATTGATCACAAAAGGTCATAGTTTGATATTTGTTAGTAAAAAAAAACTGAAACTGTGTCTATTTTTTTCGGAGTTAAATAGGAATACCCATGAAGGAACGGTACCATTGTAGCTGATTGTACGCAATATTTCCCACCGGATAATGCATATTTGTCTGAACAGCGAAAAGAAAAGTATCGTGACACAAAAATATCGAAACTTAAATTATGTGGTACATATAACAGTACAAGACTGTCATGTTTATGAATGTCGACCGAAAAACTATCGACAGCTAAAAAAAAAAAAAAAAAAAAAAAAAAAAAATCCAAACCTCAATTTTGTAGGACGAAGTGTGGTATGCGTAATTAAATACCTTAAACTCTTCGCTTGGATGCCGCAATTTTCACATCTTGTGGCTCACGCCAGACGATTTCATTCAGGACAGAGAAGGACCTCATGACGTCCTGAACCTACTTTCAGGTGTCGATGAGTGAGAGCCATGGGGAGGTGAACCTTCTTCGGCACAGCGCACCCTGGTACATGGAAGCACCTCTGCAATTATGACTCGTTTTCTATTCCGTCAAACTGTGCGAGTACTTTTTTGGCAACTGTGCTTACGCAAAGTCTAAAAAAAGGTTGGAGTGGGGGGGGGAAGGGGGAGGAGAAATGGGGGGCGGAGGAGGGGTAGGGGAGATTAGGGAGTTATACAGCCGCAAGTGTGGTTAGGGGCAATACGCCCGAGCTCAGTCAATTTAACCGAACTTAGTTAAGCATCTATGAGTCTACCCAAACCCGGCTAGGTAAGCTCTAGTTTACCCAACCAGTTATACTTTTGGCGTCTGTAATCGACTCTTACATTTATTCTGGCCAAGGGATCTTACTCAGATGAAGATCTCCACAGAAGTCAAAGGTCTGACTGTACAACTATGCACAGAGGTCTTTCAGAGTACCTTTCTTGTCGTCGGCCCTAGATATTTCGATTTCGTTTCCCAGGATTTTCCGTCACTCTCCTTCACCCCTTCTCCCCCATATCTCTCTCTCTCTCCCTCTCTTTCTCCTTCAATCTCCCTATTCCCTCTCACCCTCTACCTCTCTCTCTTTCTCTTTCTATGTCTGTCTGTCTGTCTGTCTCTCTCTCTCTCTCTCTCTCTCTCTTTCTTTCTCTTTGTCACAGACACACACACACACACACCGACTCGGTGGCACAGTTGGTAGAGCGCTGAACTGGGAAGTAGAAGTGCTCCCGGTACCCAGTTCGAATCCTGCCCAGGGCCGAAATTATTTCGGTATCGCTGTGCCTCGGGTCGTTACTCTGACTCTCGTGGGCGGGGAGTTGGGTGTGTGTGTGTGCAAGGTCATAGCATTACCCATAGATCGGACCTACGAGCTCTGAGCTCTCTTCCAGGAGGGAAATAGCTGTCGATCACGAGTCCAACACGTGATCCAAAGACCAAGTGAATACACACACACACACAATTACAGATATATATATATATATATATATATATATATATATATAGAGAGAGAGAGAGAGAGAGAGAGAGAGATACACACACACGCACACACACACACACACACACACACACACACACACACACGGACATGGTTGTATTTATTTCCTCACCACTATTACAACATCCTACTCTCTCCCAACCAAACCCATCCACTCCTCTTTATAAATCATCCTCCTCCTCTTTTTAATCCCATTTCTCTCGCCCACTCTCCTCTTCATTTCTCTTTCTTACCGGTCTTCTTCCACCGCCTTTCCCCTCTTTGCTAATCCTACTCGTAACCACTTTTCTTCTCCTCCCTACCTCCTATCTCTTGCCCCTTTCAATTTTCCTTCCCTAACCTTTACCATACTCCTGTATTCTTCCTTCTTTCTCTTTCCTCACTTTCCTCCTCCTCCTCATCCTCCTCCTCCTCCTCCTCCTCTTCCTCCTCCTACACACGCAACCTTTCCGCGGTGGAGAGTTGGGACAGAGATGGTTGATGACGCCGGATAAGGGATGGTCGTACACGACTCGCCCCCCCCCCTCCCTCTCCCTCTCCCTCTCCCTCTCCCTCGGCCCGGCCAGGTCCCTCAGGACACCCTAAGTAGTCCCGCGAACTCCTAGGAGTCCCGTCAGATCCCTCGCTGAATCGCCTGGGATCACTCGATCCAATGGAGTTGTTTATGCAAAGAATTTCATAACTGAGAGTCCTATCAATGAAATATGAATGTATCAGTAATAAATATATAGATAAATAAATGAATAGATAAACAAACAAGAAATAAATAAATAGAATAAATACATGAATAAAATAAATGCACATATAAGTAAATAAATAAATAAATTCACAAATAAATTGATAAGTAAATTGGGAGATAAATACACGAATGAATTTACGAATACATGTATAAGTCAAAAAAAAAAAAAATCAATTCGTCAACCCATTGAAATAGAAGGAAATAGAATATGATAAATAGGTCGAACCGTCAATACAGTAAGAAAGAAATAAGATACGAACAGTCATGCGTTCAACCAGAATAAAATGACAAGTGCTGCCATAAGCTAACACTTAACCCGTCTTGTTTCAGTATCTATCGTTCGTTCCAAAACGTTACGAACTTGCTACGCTGAGACACTTCTCCGAGATCCTGCCAGACTAGAAAGCCAAAGATCAGTGTGCCGAATGGCAGGTTGGTTTCAGCCGTGTTTCGCACGACCAGGACCCTCGTTCGAACCCTGCGACTACCAGCGGCTTCTACTCGCCCTGGAAATCCAAGCACCTAAGGCAAAGGTGACGACCTCAGTGAGCGGAAGTCCTCCAGTCGGCGGGTCCTCCTTCGTCAGGTATCGAGGAACTTCTGTACAATCCTCCTCCACCTACTCCGCTTCCCCCTCCTCCACCTCCTTCCCTTTCTCCTCCTTCTATCCCCATCCTCCCTTTCCTCCTCCACCTACTCCTCTTTCCCCTCCTCCTTCTCCTTCCCTTTCTCCTCCTTCTACCTCCATTCTCCCTTTCCTCCTCCTCCTACTCCTCCTCCTCCTCCTCAACTCCTCTAGCTCCTCCTGCTCTTCCTCCTCCTGTTTTCTTCCCTTCACTCTCCTTCTCTTCATCTTCGATCTCTTCCTTGATCTTCCTCTTTCTCTCTTACTCTTTCCGTCTTCTTCCTCCTCCTCCCCCTCATTCTTTTCCTTTTTTTTCCATCTCCTTCTCTTCTTCCTCCTCCCCCTCATCCTTCTCCTTCTCTTCTTCCTCCTTCTCCTTCTCCTCCTCCTCCACCTCCTCCTCCACCTCCTCCCCCTCATCTCCTCCTCCTTCTCCTCCTCCTCCTCCTCCTCCTCCTCCTCCTCCTCCTCCTCCCCTCCTCCTCCTCCTCCTCCTCTTACCGCTAATACGTCGGCAGTCGTGTCGGAGGCTGCCATCTCTCGTGTCGCACAGCGGGAGTTCCCGAACTATCACCACCACCCTACCACCACCACCACCACCACCACCAACCACCACCACCACCAGGAGGCGAAGCCACACTCCGAGATGTCCGCTACGCTCACCACCCAACCATCCTGCCCCTTCCTCCTAATCCTCTCATTTCTTCTCCTAACCTCTTACTTTTGTTTTACCTATGTATGTATGTATGTATGTATGTATGTATGTATGTATGTATGTGTGTATGTATGTTATGTGTATGTATGTGTGTGTATGTATGCATGCATGTATGTGTATGTATGTGTGTATGTATGTTATGTGTATGTATGTGTGTGTATGTATGCATGCATGTATGTGTATGTATGTGTGTATGTATGTTATGTGTATGTATGTGTGTATGCATGTATGTATGTATGTATGTATGTATGTATGTATGTATGTATGTATGTATGTGTGTATGCATGTATGTATGTATGTATACATGTATGTGTATGTATGTGTGAATGTATCTATGTGTGTATGTATGTATGTATGTATGTATGTATGTGCGTACGTATGTATGTATGCATGTATGTATGTATGTATGTATGTATGTGTGTATGTGTGTATGTATGTATGTATGTATGTATGTATGTATGCATGTAGATATACTTATATCTTAGCCATTTCTGTGGTGAATTTTCACCCGCAATTACCCTCATCACTTCCTCTGTGGCAATCCACTGACAAGAGGATAAGGACTTTTGGTATATGTACGTACAGTCACGAGCAAAAGTTTTGACCCACGCTACAGTTTAACAACGTCAATATTATTTATTTGTTTATCTATTTGTTTGTTTATTTATTTATTTATTCATTTATTTATTTATTTTTGTGGAGTAAGTGGTGCAGCTTCCTATGTAGTTTCAGCTTACAGTTAGATAACTTTCTTGAAAAAAAAGTCAGACAAAGAATGAATTTTGTATCATTAAGAACTCTGGGTGGGTCAGCATTTTTGCTCATGACTGTATGTAAGAACATAAGAATAGAGGAGGCTGCAAGAGTCCATAAGGCCTACTCTAGACAGTCCATGTCTCCTACCATTTGTTATCCCTATCCATAAAATTATCTAATCTTTACTTAAAACAGCCAATTGTTTCAGCACTCACTACATGGTTACTAGGTCTGTTTCATTCGTTAACCACCCTGTTGGTAAACCAGTTCTCGCCTACTTCCTTCTTAAATTAAAATTTTTGGTCCTTTTCGGACTTATTGGTCACCGGCACCTGGGGGAGGGGGAGGGGGGAGGGGGGAGGGGGCACATCGTTTGCAATTCCTGGCAGAATGGACATCGTTCTGGGCCTGAATCGAACCTCTACTACCACCTTCTCCTCCTCCTCCTTCTCCTCCTCCTCCTCCTCTTCTTTCTCCTCCTTCTTTCTCCCTCTCCCCTTCCTTCTCCTCCTCTTCTTTCTCCTCCTTCTTTCTTCTCCTCCTCTTCCTTCTCCTCCTTCTTTCTTCTTCTCCTCTTCCTTCTCCTCCTCTTCTTCCTTCTCCTCCTCTTTTCTCTCCTCTTCTTCCCTCTCCTCCTCTTACTTCTCCTCTTCTTCCTTCTCCTCTTCTTTCTCCTCCTCTTCCTTCTCTTTCAGAACCTCTTTTTTCCTATTCCTCTTTCCCTTCTTTTTTCACCTTCCCCTTCTATTTATCTTGGTCTTTTCCCTCCTCTCCTTCCTCCTTCTTTTTCTTATTTTCTACCACCTCCTCTTCTTTCTTCTGCTCTTTCTCTCCTCCTCCGCTACTTTCTTCTGTTCCTCTTTCTCTATATCTTTCTCCCTCTCCTTCTCCTCTTCCTCATATTTCTGTCTCCTCCCTTTCTACTCCTCTTCCTCCTCCTCCTCCTCCTCCTCTGTTTCTTCCTGTTTCCCCTCCTGCTGCTCCTCTTCCTCTTCCTTTTCCTTCTGCTGTTGTTGCTGCTGCTGCTACTTCTGCTCCTCCCTCTCCCACCTCCTCCTCCTCTTCCGCCTGCTGCAGTTGTTGTTTTAGCTGCTACTGCTCTTGGTCCTCAAGCTCTTCCTCTCTCTGCTGCTCTTGTTGTTTTATTGCTACTGACGTTGCGTCTCCTCCCTCTCCTCCTCCTCCTCCTCTTCCCACACAAGCACATCCCTATCATGGCGAGCCACCACCTCGGGCTCATCGCCGTCAGGTGCCCGGGGACGCCCCGCCGGGCTGCGGCGCCTCCTGCCCCCGACCCATTTGTTCCTCGGCGTCCTAATGTGTCAGCGGCCGTGTCGGAACCGACGTCTCGGCTGTCGCCCAGCGGGGGACCTGCCCGGCAACCCAAAACGGCGCGAGCCAAAGTACGGCGCCCTGCCCTACTCCTCCCGACGGCCCCGGCGCGATTTTTTTCTTTAATGCATTTGTCCAATTAATCGTTTATCTGTTTCTCCTTATTGATCTATTTACCTAAATGTTTACATGTTTATTATCTCTAATTCTGATTTGTTTGTGATGTATTTTATTTGATCTATTTAGCTGTTCATTTGATTTATTTGTTTATCTTTTCTGGATCATCTCAGCCTTTTAAAAACGGCGAGTCACTTTATATACACTATTCTGACTAAGGATAGACGAATTTATCTCATTTCTTGGTTGCCATTGGGGCAGACTAGGATCCTGATCAATTCATCCCCAGGTCCGAGACCGCAGCTGCTTAAAACAGCACGTGATTGGCCGGAACAAGACTCTTCCCCCTTCTCATACTCCTCCAGCCTTTCCTCCTCTCTTCCTCCTCTCCTTTTTCTTCTTCTCTTTCTTACTTTCTCCCTCAATCTTTATAAAACTTGATTCTATTCCTCCTCTTCTTTTCTTGTCCTTTATACCCTAATTCTCTTCTTCCTCTTCTTCCACTTACTATTTCTCCTATTTCCTTTTCACATTCTTCCTCCAACTTCTTTTTTTTTTTTTGCGTTTCCTCTTTTCCTCGTCCTCTTCCTTCTCCTCCTCTTTTCTCTTCCCTCATAATCTTCCTTCTGAATCACACTTTCCTCTTCCTCTACTCCCTATTTCTCCTCTTTCCCTCCATATTCTTTCTCTCTCTCCTCGTCCTCTCCCTTATTCTTCTCCCCTTTCTCCTCCTGCTTCTCCTCCTCCTCCTCCTCCTCCTCCTCTTCATTCTCCCTCCTCTCGAACATCTTTTTTGAAGCCATCACTCGAAGAATCGGACCAAGTCGAGCCACATCCCTTACGCACATACCCAAGATAAAGTCCCACTCTTACCCCCCCCTCCCACCCCCATTCACCCTGGACACACTCCCACCCACCCGGGCACTTTATCTCCCAGGTAAGATCATAAGCTCCCTCGTGTCTCCCCAGTGGGAGGCCACCACATCCCACGGACCTCCCGACCGGCCGCTTCGACCTCCTTCCCAAGAAAGACTTTTAAGGTCCTCCATTCAATACGGTGTCCAAATCAACTCATTTTATTCTGGTTAACGTCAAGCTGTGCTTATTCGACTCTGGGGGTCTAGAGCCGGCACGGATGAGAGCCTATGTCCCGTGTGGACCCCCTCAACTGAATGAAATCCTCTGGCACCAAGCAGGGCACGTTCTTCGAGCAGCATCACAGTGTTGATTGAGCCAGAGATGTCCCATCTGGTTATGTCCGGTTTTAAAACCATCATTGTAAATACCACACGATGTCATTCCTCAAGACCCGTAGGAATATTATTAACAAAAGTTTTATGAAATAATGACTTTAGAGACTTTTCTGACACCCCTACGGACCAGAGTGGTGGGACATTCTTTCATGGATGAGACTTATCTGCAATCAAAGAAGAATGATGATCACGTTTAACTTTTTTTTTTTTTTTTTAATCCCTCTTTCCGGCCGCCTTCCTGCAATTTGTCCTTTACCACCTTTATGTGATCCACCTCGTCGCCATATGTATATATATATATATATATATATATATATATATATATATATATATATATATATATATATATATATATATATATATATATATATATATATATATATATATATATATATATATATATATATATATATATATATATATATACAAAACTTATTCCAAAGGAAAAAGCAAAGGCAGACTAATTCTATTCTTCGTCCATACTACCTCGATCAGGATCGAACTGGTCGAGTTTCAGATTCCGCAAATATAGAAATCCCGTAGGGAGGGCAGCCTCATACCTGAACAAAATGGCCAGGCAGAAGCCGGAGAATAAGTATTAAAAGTTAAGAGGGACTACTTCATAGAATGTTCACGCTCTCACTTCGCGTAGTACATTTGATGAGGTGCACAAGTGGTATATATATAATTACCTGCCACTGAACTGAACAAAATATGTAAATTACGTCACTGAAGTGGAGTGATTCGCATCAATTAGTGTTACGTGAATTGATCAATGCCTCTTTTCACGACGGGTCATCAATTTCGACTTTACCTGGTGCGTCTCTAATCAGCAAACTCTGGTGACATCACACAACCCCAAGTTTCACTCAGGCCAACGGAGTCTCTGTCACATCCAACACATTTCCACCAACTATTATGGATTCGTTTGATGTTAACAATTCCCGTGGGCCGAATGTATAAGCCCCGTGAACACTTGTAATTGGCCTTTTGAATTAATCTGGGCAGTTATAAGAATCGTAGAGACATATCGTTAAATGCATGAATGCTGTGCAAATTGGTACTCCCTACTCTTCTGTTTGTGAAGAAAAATTTTCATTAGAAATTGGAAGTTAATAAGTATGCCCCCTCTGCCAATTTCGTTTTCCTAATACGGCCATTAATCCTGAAATAACTGTGCAATAGTTCGTGATAGACTAGATCTACGGACTCACTGATAGTGTAGGTAACCTATTTCCTAATAAACAAAGACAGTTTCTGTATGAAGGGAATGATTCATACCCGAAAATATACATGTCACTCGTTTCTCGTATCACTTTGACAAATAAAGATCTGGACTGAGTCCAGCGAGTTGTTTACGTCAGTGAAAGGAACAAGTGGGCGGAGCTTCAGCGTCAAGTTGCCGCGAACGGGAATTTCTTCTTTGCACTGTGATGCTACCGCTCCGCCTTTTCTTCAGGATGAAACCGATCGGTATTAACCACAATAAACTTTCCAAGGGAATCATGATGTCAAGAGTATGAATAGTATCGCGTCTGTAATAACCTGCGCTTCTATACCTTGGAGCAATATTGTACCGACGGAATGGAGTCATAAGCCCCGGTCACACTATCACGACTTAATTGAGTTCGTTTGTGCAGAAACGACTTCGTTAATAATTCTTTATTTTTCGAATCCCCAAATATCATGTTCCCTTTGCATCATATGTTGAGAAGCTGAATGACGAACTAAGAGAAGTTAAACCTAGAATACGAATACTAGACACATTGTTGAATTGTCCTTAGTGAGGTCTAGAATACTGTAGGCGAAGTCGTACTGTAGCTTTTCAAATTCACAACATTTGACGAGAATCGTGACAATGTGACTTGGACTATATAAGTGGTAAACATGAGGTCTCAGGAGTATAAAAGAACGGAGAGATTGTCTAATTTTAAGATTATTAATACCTATCTACGTGTGAACCTATGTCTCCAATGACAGCACTATGTCGAAAGAACTTACTGAAAGTGTCTTAAATTCTTTGGTTTGGTAAGCTGCTTCAAACGAGTGTAAGTGTATAACGTTAACTAATCAGATATCCTTAACTGGCGTCCCCGTGTCAAAGTTATGTACAGACTATATCGGGCACTCAATGATATCCTTTATATCATTACATAACCAAGACTGACTGATGCCAGGTGATTTTATTCAGGTAGAAGGGAAATCCCATAGAAGGCAAAGGATTAACCAACACACACACACACACACACACACACACACACACACACACACACACACACACACACACACACACACACACACACACATATATATATATATATATATATATATATATATATATACTGTATATGTGTGTGTATATATGTATGTGTGTGTATATATATATATATATGTATATATATATATATACATATATATATATATATATATATATATATATATATATATATATATATATTTAATAGTGTCCTTCATGCCTCAAGGATTAAACTTGAAGGGGGACATCAGGGTAGGTCACCCTCGAAGTAAAACTCTCCTGACGTGACACAAGATAGTGGCGATCGATCCCGTGGGCATGTCCAGGAGGTGCTTGTGAAGCGGTTCCAGAGGGTCTGGAAACGTCGTGTTGTGTTAGATAAGGTCCGGTCTCCTGGTACCTTGACCATCGATACCGGTGCTGGCCACTTCCGTGGGGCTGCGGAATGGAGGAGGAAGAGGAGGAGGAGGAGGAGGAGGGAAAGGAAAGGTAGAAGAAGGAGGTAGACGAAGAGGAAAACGGAGTGGAAGGAGACGGGAGAGGGAAGAGGAAGAAGAGGAGGAGGAGGAGGAGGAGGAGGAGGGGAGAAGTATGGAGAGAAGAAGGTAGAGAAAAAGAAAAACGGAATGGAAGGAAGAAGGGAAGGTAAGAGGAAGAAGAGAGCGAAGAGGATGAAGAAGAAAGACAAACAAAGGAGGAGAAGGAAGAGGAAGTGGAGATAAATGAGGAAGAGAAACAGGAAGAAGCAGAAGAGGAAAAGGAAGAGAAGGAGAAGGATGATACTGGGAGAAGAAAGATGTGAGGGAAGTAGGAGAGATGGAGGAGGATGAATAGGAGTAAGAGGAGGAGGAGGAGGAGGAGGAAGAGGAGAAGGATGATAAGGAAGAAGATTAGAAGGAAAAAGAATAGGAAGACTAAGAGTATGAGAGGAGGAGGAGAGAGAGGAGAAGAAGGGGAAGAGTAGGAATAGGAGAGAAAGAGGAAGAAAAGGAGGAGGATGAGGAGGCGGACGAGAAGAGAAAGAGGAAGAAAAGAAGGAGGAAGAGGAGGAGGAGGAGGAGGACGAGGAGGAGTAGAGGGAAAAGGGCAAGCAGCAGGCAAAGAGAGCGGTTGCCATCGCCTTGCGCTTAATCCTGCTAAGCCTCGAACTCACACGTGACCGAGTTCGGCTCCGGCATCTCGAAAGACAATGGAAGAAATGGAGGAAGCAAAAGAAGGGGAGGAGGAGAAGGAGGAGTAGGAAGAAGAAGAAGAAGAAGAAGAAGAAGAAGAGAGAGAGAGAGAGAGAGAGAGAGAGAGAGAGAGAGAGATATGCATCTGGGGTGTGTGTGTGTGTGTGTGTAGCGGGGTGTGGGGGTGGGTGGGGTGAAATCCATCGCTGCCTCTCTCTGCGCCGCCCGTGAGCCGAGACGATGATCAGACCAGATGAGTCCCACCCGTCCGTCCGTCCGTCAAAAGGAGTCCTTCCTATGGGAACTTGGGAGACTTCGGAGGCTAAGAACCAAATCGAAGTCCCGATCTTTCAAGCATGGCTGGTCTCGTTGTCACTGATTTTGCCGTTATTATTGTTTACGATAATCTTACTGGTGGTATTGTTTTCGTTGTTGTCGTTCTCGGTCATGTTATTGGTGTCGTTAGTATTGTTTGTTTTTTCTGTGCTAGTACTGATGTTCTTTATACTGTTGTTTTGTCGTTGTTATTGTTGTTTATGTTTCTCTTTTGCTACCGTTATTTGTGTTTTTGTTGTTGTTATTATTGATGTTTTCGCTGCTACTTTAAAATGGTGTGTTCCTGCTGTTGCTGTTGTTAATGTTATTTATGTTTCTCTGTTGCTAATGTCATTTGTGTTTTTGTTGTTATTATTAGTGATGTTCATTTTTCGCTGTTGCTTTGAATTTTTGTGTTCCTGCTGTTGCTGTACTTGTTTTTGTATTTGCTGTTGCTACTGATGTTGTTACTATTGCTGTTGCTGCTGCTATCGTTGCTTTTGCTGCTGTTTTGTGATTTATATTTGCATTGCTACAGCTGCTATTAGGATTGTTGTTGGTGCCACTGTCACTGTTGTTGCCCCTGATGATTCTATGACTGTTGTTATTCCTGTTGTTATATATATTCTTTTCTGATTTGTCTTTGTTGTCACTGTTTTTGCTATTGCTGCAAACTATTATTGCCCCTGTTTCTCTTGCTGCTTTTGTTTTCTGTGTTATGATGTTATCACTGATGTTTCGGTAAACGGCACACAATCAGAAAATACTCCCGTCTCTTCTCAGACCCTCAGCAGAATAAGACTACCAGAAGCCCATGTAGAACATTCAGAGACTTTCATGGCTAACGAGAGACGAATGAATTCAACACAGAAGGGGGGGACGCTATCCATGACAAGGTTAACAAACTCAATTAAGCCATTTCGATCGGCTGACCCTTTAAAATAGAAAAATAAAACACTGAAACACATAAAGATTTCATTCTGGTTAACGAAGGACGATTTTATTCAACGGAAATTGTACATAAGAAGATTAACAATTAACAGCCTTATGTTGGGAGTCCATAGGACCCATAATCTACCGTTCGGGAGTTTGGCTTTTTCTACTTAAATTCCGAATAAACCTTTCAGTGCAACTCTTTCAATTCTTTCTCTGGCTGCTCACAAAATATTTTATTCATTAGAGGATAACCCACAACCCACTCGGTCTCTCTCTCTCTCTCTCTCTCTCTCTCTCTCTCTCTCTCTCTCTCTCTCTCTCTCTCTCTCTCTCTCTCTCTCTCCCTTTCTCTCCCTCTCACAGAAATACACACATTCACACCCACACCTACACGCACACACACACACACATTCACATACACACACACTCATTCACATACACACACACTCATTCACATACACACATACTTACACGCACAAACACACACACACACACACACACACACACACACACACACACACACACACACACAAACACACACACACACACACACACACACACACACACACACAAACACACACACACACACACACACACACACACACACACACACACACACACACATATATATATATATATATATATATATATATATACATATCTATATATATTCATACATGTATATCGTTTCGCCAACAGGTTTTTCTATGCCACTGAAGCAAACATCCCATAGTCGTGGCTGGAGAGTGAAATCGACGAATACATTTATTTTGACGATCACAAAAAAAAAAAAAAAAAAAAACGTTAATCGAATGACTGCCTCCTTTCGTACCGAATGACATTTTTTTCCTTTTACCCCTTGTGACCTCCAGGCAATTTCATTCATCTTTGTTTCAACCCTCCCCCCTCTCCTTAACGAGAGGGTTGTTATTGCTGTTGTCATTGTTATTCATGTTTTTCTGTTGCTGCTGTTGTTTGTGTTTATGTCGTTATTATTACTGATGTTAATGTTTTTGTCTATTCTTATTGCGACTGTTGTTATTACTATTGCTGTTATTTATGCTTTTCTGTTGCTGCTGTTGTTTGTGTTTATGTCGTTATCATTATTGATGTTAATATTTTTGTCTATTGTTGTTGCTGCTGTTGTTATTACTATTGCTGTTGCTGCCGACGATCTTCCAATTTTGGTGGCATTCGTTTTCGTCTATATCTAGTTACCTCCCCCCAAACTGATGTATTCATTTCCGTGGCAGCCCTCGTCGAGAACGAAAGAGCTGAAGAACCCGAAGCCTCGACCCGAGACCGATAAGACCCGAGATAAGACACGAGAGGAGAGTTCAGTGGTGAACCCGCAACATCATCAAGTCGGAACTTACTCCAACTCGTAACTTCACGTTAGCACATAAGCGCTTACGTGCAAGCGTGTGCGTAAGCGCTTTCGTGCAAGTACACACGTAAGCACTTTCGTGTAAACGTGTACACACGTTTACGTGGACATGTATATACGTCCACACCTTCATGAAAATGTATAAAGTTCACACGATCACGTGAGCACGTCACGTTGTCACCTACTTTGAGTTTATACACTCAAACAAGTTCAGTAATAAAACATCTATACGTACACGCTGCTACGTAAGGACGTTTACACGTACTTCCACGTGCACAAAACCACACTTGTAGTTCCTTATGAGTGCAGACGCACTCTCATGGAACCCTGAGACCCCTTAATGACAAGAACACGTTTCAACTCGACAGATGCAGGGAAGCAAATGTTCCCAAACACAGCTGTCCGGCAACTCCAAGCGGCGAGAGAGTCATTACCAAAGCAGGTGTCGATATGCCATGAAATCGACGCTCATCTACGCCCTCCGAACACTTGTACTCCCTAATTACACGTTGTAACGCGCAATCGGAGTAGTTACAGACAGCAAGATAATCATTATGTGATTGATTGCGGAAAATTATACATGTACTGTATATATATATATATATATATATATATATAAATATATATGTAATATATATGTATATATATATATATATATATGTATATATATATATATATATATATATATATGTGTGTGTGTATGAATATATGTATATATATGTGTGTGTATGTATGTAAAATTGTGATTTCAAACGTTTGATTCTAGTTACCATCAAGTGATTTGTTCACATTAGCAAATGGCATCGCTACAAAACGTTTACGGAAAATGAATCTAAATCCCTCATGCCATTTGAAGGTCGTCGTTCTGATATATGACTTCATCTTAATGAATCCTCGACGGACCTTTCCCCGTCAGGGCTGTGACGACAAGAGCGCAACCTGAAAGGGGAGGGGGGGGGGCAGATGAATGAAAAAAATTAAAAGAATCATTAAGAGTTCCTCGGCACAAAGCTTACATCAAGCTGAATCAAATCGTATGTCTTTAGCTAGAATAACATTTGTTGAGAGTGCTGTAGTAGCCCAAGGTTTCATAAGGCAGTGTGTGTGTGTGTATTTGTGTGTGTGTGTGTATTTGTGTGTGTGCGTGTATTTGTGTGTGCGTGTATTTGTGTGTGTGTGTGTGTGTGTGTGTGTGTGTGTGTGTGTGTGTGTGTGTGTGTGTGTGTGTGTGTGTGTGTGTGTGTGTGTGTGTGTGTGTGTGAAGAAGGGGACGGAAAGGGAGTGAAGAGGATATGCAATGGAGAGAGAGAGGGAGGGGTAGGGAGAGAGAGAGAGAGAGAGAGAGAGAGAGACGGGGGAATGGGGAGTGGGAGGGAAAGAAAGGGGAAGAGAAGGACGAAGAGAGAGAGGGAAGGAAAAGAGAGTAGAGAGGAATGCCAGTGAGGGCGAGAGAGTGAGGGTGAGCATGAGCTTGGGCGTCAGAGTAAGGGTGAGGAATTAGAGGCGGAAGGTGGGGGTGGGGGGAGCAGGTGGATGAGGAGAGGAGGTAGGGAGGGGGAGGGGGAGGGGGGAGGGGGTTTAGTCGAATTCCAGGCCACTTGCTCACTCACACTACCATCCGTCTGTGGTCGTCGCGGTCTCATTAGCAATACGCGATTCGTAAAAGCTGTTAACTGACCCTCGACTCCATCACCCACCCACCCATCCACCTCATCCACCTCATCCTTCTCCCACACTCTCACTCTCTCTCTCTCTCTCTCTCTCTCTCTCTCTCTCTCTCTCTCTCTCTCTTTCTATCTCACTCTCTTTTTGGGTCTCTATCTTACACATACACGCATACATACATAATGTAACGTAATATTAGATATTACGTCATATGTGTAATTATGTTATAGAATTGTGTTCCTTTGTATTACATAACTATGTTCATATTTCTTGTCTGTGTATGTATTGTAACAATGTTAAGCAGTAACGCCCGTCCACTATATGTAATCTTGCCTACGTGCGGAGAAAGGTGCGCACTCTTGTAGAACAAACAGACAAGCGAAATCCTGAATAGTTCGGAGCGCACAGATTTGACAGTTACTAAATAAGTAGATTGTTCAAGCGAGTCGAGGGTCTTAAAACTACCCATGTTGACGTGTGTTAACTTACCCTCCTCCCCCCCTTTCGCTCACCCGCACCCTTAACCGGAAGTATCCCGCTTCCGGTCCAATGGTATATAAGCGGTGGAAATCGCTCACTCCTTGTCATTTTCTCGCATATTGATCTCTTGATAAAAACTAGAAGTTTAGACTCATGAGACGATTGGTGTGAAGTGATCACCCTTTTTGCCTACATTACGTGTCTGATATACATTGCATTACTTTATACTTATATTTGTACTTATTACTTATTTTGATGCATGTTCCTGATCTCTTTGTACTTAGATAGTACCATATTGTATACTTATCTTGTGTTTCTTATTTGAACGATAATTTCCATATTCTTATAATCATGTAACGGTCCCATTGACCCTACTGCCCATTCTCTTTTGTGTTGATTGCCTGTAAATATTTTCCATATTAATAATTTCGTTTACTAGTTTTATCGCTAGTTTAATATTCCTTTCCTGGAATCTTCTTTGTTACCTTTACTTCTAGTCTTACGAATTATCTAGGCCCTGACCAGATAGTTCAGTCCTACAGTGGCTTCTAGAAGTGAGCTGGTTCTTAAGCACTTATCCGTTATACGTAACGTCTCTTCACTAACCAGCCCCGTACCGTAACAATAACTTGAATATATACGCACATGGTTATACACACATACATATGCATACACACGCACTCACATATTCATGCGAGTAACACAAACACAAGCACGTGCACACACACACACACACACACACAAACACACACACACACACACACGCACACACACACACACGCACGCACACACACAATATATATGTATATATATATATATATGCATGAGAAATCACATAAACTCGTGATTCTAAATATGCGGAAAAACCACCAAGGATGTCTGAGGATGTCTGAATAGACGAAAGCGCTTGGTCATCAGTTTTTCTTTTTCCTTGGTGGTTTTTCCGCATATATATATATATATATATATATATATGTAATGTATATATGGGGAGAGAGAACTAATCCAGGTGCACTCGTGGAGGAGGTGTGGGGTAGAGGGGAGGGTGTCTCAGAGCCCGGAACTGAATGAAAACTACATTCGTGGCCTTCCGTCTGAGTGGCCGCGCATGCGCAGAAGGGGGGAGGGGAAGGAGGTCGCGTGACCGGGTATGGGGAGCAGGTGTGAGGAGTGCACGCACGCGCGTGCGCAGGCGTCCGTCTATCGGGTCTACGGTCACCAGGAACGCGTATGAACCCTTTCTATGGCAAGGTGAATAAAATCGCCTGATGCCGGACGGGAAACGAGGGAAAGGGACACTGGGTAGGGAAGGACCGTGAAAGAATGAATTCAATTCATCGTTTTTCTGTTATTCACAATTTGTACAATTGTTATTGATGTCGCCGTGGGATTTAGTCAACTGAGACATATCGTTCATTGTGAAATTTGTCGATAACAACTAGTATATCTTGTTAGGATATATTTAGTGTATATCATAGGGTTACGTGCCTAGGTCTGAATACATTGAAAATTGGCGACCTAAATATTCACAAATTTTTGGGGGGAATTCTACCTTTTCGATTTTTTTTTTCGGGAAATTATTGTAGCAGCCATACTAAAACTATACATTTTGACTCGTATCAATTATATATTTGCTATATTTTGCGATTCAATGGGGCATAATTACATGAAAGCTGCACTACTATAGTAAAAAATTATGAAATAAAATAGTGGGACCAGAATTTTTTTCGCCAAATTTTACGGTCGTTAGAAATGTCGTGCAGCATGATAGCTGCAGTGATGTAGTAAAAATAAATAAATAGATAAATAAAAAGTAGAATAGATTAAAGATAATAAAGAATAGAAAATAAACAAAAAAAAAATGAGAATTTTTTGGGAGGCCAAATTTAATAGTCCTCAAAAATTTTGTGCATATGTGTCCTGACAGACAACATTTTCCCAAAATCCCAATCGAGGGCTAAACAGTACCCTTGTGTGGTTTAAATTTTTTAGTTAAGTTACGAATGATTTCGTGCAGCCGAGGAAGTAACCAAAAAGCTAACGAGGATCTCAATAGTTGGATCGTGAGGATGCTATGGGGTTGGTCACTATACCCATTCTGATGTTTTTGCTTACACTGTCTAAATATTTCAGTCTTTAAACCTTTTGATCTTTAGACCTTTAGACCTTTAGGCCTTTAGACTTTCAGGCCTTTTCGTCTTTAGATTTTTAGACCTTTGGACCTTTAGATTTTTAGACCTTTAGGTCTTTAGAGCTTTAGACCTTTAGGCGTTTAAACCTTTAGGTGTTTAGACCTTTAGACCTTTAGGCGTTTAGACCTTTAGACTTTTAGGCCTTTAGTCCTTTAGGAACTTCTTTACTTTTAGACCTTTAGATCTTTATATCTTCGGACCCTTGTTTACCAATGTCTCCCTTAGGCCTTGCACAATAATTGCAAAGTCAGTTTATTGTAACTCCTGAAGCAGATACTGCAGGAGACTTCAACGCAGAGGCTGAAGAGAGAGGGAAAGTCTGGCGACACTCACAACTGCTGACGTCACGCCGTTGTCGAAGTTCCTCATTGGGCCTTAAATCTAAGCGACCCCGAACTCAAGTTTGAGGCTTCGAAGTAATTGATTAGTGCAAGATTATCTTGTATATCTTCGTGCAAAAATAAAATAAAATAAAATAAAATAAATAAAGAATAAAATACATATACCAAAGGCTTTTTTTCCTTACAAGGGAGGTAGCCAAAAAATAGAATAAACAAACGAAAATATTAATAATAATTTATCCTAATATTATAACTTTTTCATCAAACTGCTCAAATTTACCAAATGTAGAATATAAAAAATTCGATGAGGCTTTGTCGCCTGTTAGGCCACGTTTGCAGAAGCCCGGTAATCATTTGTTTTGAATGTGGGATCCATAGATCCCCTTGCAGGTCAACACGCTGAAATAGACAACTAACACCACAGTCGGACGAAAGAAAGAGTTGAGTAAGCGAAGAGGATTGCAGTTAGCAATCGAAATATATAGTTCTCGTCTACTCAACTCTTTCTTTCGTCCGACTGTGGTGTTGGCTGTGATTTACAAATGTGTTACTGCATCTCTCACCAGTGACGCTGAAAGAGGTTCCGATAACCGAATGGGCGAGAGGTTAACCAACAACTCCATGGATTGATGACTTGAAGAATGAACGAACACATAAATAAACAAGTGAAGACAGACCATAAGTAAACAAATAAATTAATGAACAAACAGGTAAACAAGCAGATGAATATACGAATGAATGTGCAGATCACTAAACGAATGTAAAAATACGTAAGGAATAAGCCATGGAATACATACTGGAATAGATGAATCAATATACATTTAAGTAAATTTAAATGAATAAATGAAAGGATATAGGAAACAACAACAGCATTTGCACAGAAGGTGGACAGGGGTGGAGGTTGTCGGTTGGTGGAAGGTGAACAAGAAAAGAACAACGAGAACGACGAGAACAATATCGAGGCGCACCTGGCGAAGTCCTGTCGATCTCCACCGACAGGAAATGCCAGGAGAAGATTACCCGAACTGCTATGGGATGCCTCTCACACCTCCCCCTCCCCTCCCCATCCCACTCCTCCCCCCTCCCACTCCTCCCTCCGCCATATTGAAATTCTTCTCTTTCCCTATTCCGTCTCAACAGTCATAAATCTCGCGGGACCAGTCAACCTACTTCTCTCGCATTCTGAAATCACACTCAAACAGCATTAGGCAGATCACGAACATCAAGGGCACTGAGGAAGCTTCCTCTGATGCTCTTTACCAACTGTAAACACAGTGATTCTTACGGGAAGTACATAATGAAAACAATCACTTGCGTATGCAGTATTTATACATACGTGTATACATACATAAATACACACACACACACACACACACACACACACACACACACATATATATATATATATATATATATATATATACACACACATATACATATATAAATACATATATATACATATATAAATACATATATATAAATATATATATATATGTATATACGAGAAAAAGACGACAAAATCCCCTTTTTAGACGCCTTAATTATGAGGAATGGGAATAAGCTTGCCTTCACTGTTTTCAGAAAGTACATCCATTCAGGAAGTTACCTTCATTTCTTTACTCATATATATATATATATATATATATATATATATATATATATATATATATATATATATATATATGTATACATGTATATATATGCAAGGTTGACCACGAAGAAAAACTATTAAAGCAGAGCGCTGTCGTGTATTTACATCTTCAGTGCAAGTAATATTATTTGCACTGAAGATGTTGAATACACGAAAGCGCTCCGCTTTAATAGTTTTTCTTCGTGGTCAACCTTGCATTTCTAAGAACACACGCTTCCAGTGTTTTTCCTGCATATATATATATATATATATATATATATATATATATATATATATATATATATACAGTATATGTATATATATACATACATGCATGCATACTATCCGAGCGAAAGATTCCAAAGAGACCGTGAGATATTGAAGAACCATCTTAAACCAAAGAGATTAGTTATGACTTCCATTTCAATTTCCAATTAACTTATTTTATGATATCAGACGACTTTGTTGAGCTGTGGTCACAGCGACATATGCCCTCCTGGAATGGAAGCCCACACCATTCAGGCTTACTCTGGATGTGCCACAATTCCTCTCGTTATAACCTCCTTTTGTTATCACCATCACAGTCGCCTCTATTTCCTTCTTTCTTTCTTTTTTTCATCTACGTCATTTTCGTCTGTATCAATTTCTGTTGGAGTCATCAGTATTTCTTACTTGTCATTACAATGTTGGTAACATGATTCAAGTTCCTGGTGAATCACACACACACATATACGCATATACACACGCACACACATACACAAACACACACACACATACACACACATAAACAAACACACACACACACACACATATACACACACAGACCCACACACACACATACACGCATACACATACACACACACCTGTGAAGATAGGTAAACATAGACTCACTGCAGCTGCGTCGAGTCTGTCTACTGCTGCATCTCTTTTATTAATGAGGGCCGCAGGGTCCAGACTTGGAGTCCAGTTCGGAGTCCGGGGGAGGAGGTGAGGAAGGCTGAGGTGACCCCAAGTCAAACATGCCACGGTCAAAGCGACGACCCTTTTTTGCCATGTTCACCCGTACCTTAGGTCACGGCGCCAAATTTTATCTTAATTCTCCCTTGTCGACATAAACAAAATAAATGTTGTTAGTTTGCTCTTCAAAGTGTCCGCGAGTTTTGCGTCCATCTTTCCTAGTACTTTTTTTTTTCTTTTTGGGGGGCGCCTTTTTAGGGGGGCGCTCTTTTTTTGGGGCGCCTTTTTTGGGGCCCGCGGACGTCGGCAGGGCCTGTGATGGCCCTCCAGCAGCGGCCGCCCCGACCGGCCATCCAATCAACGCCGGACGCTACCCACTCTCGCTCTTTTGTCCACTTTTTTGTCTGTTTGCACTTCGTCCCCTTCCTCTTTCTCTTTCACTCGTCCCCTCCTCTCTTCTCTTTTCTAGTATCTTTCTGCTCTCCGTCCCCTCCTCTCTTCTCTTTTCTAGTAGCTTTATGCTCTCCGTCCCCTCCTCCTTTTCTTCCTTTTCCTCATCCTACGTTTTTACTACCTCCTCCACTTTTTCCTCCCTCTCTTCTTCCTCCTCGTCCTTCTTTCCCTTCCTCCTCCTTCTCGTTCAATTCCTCCTCCTCCTCCTATTCTTTGTTTTCTCATTCCTACTCTATTTACTAATCCTCTTCTTCCTCTTCCTTGTTAAAGTTCTTCCCCTCCTCCTGCTCCTCTTCCTTCTCCCCCTCCTCCTGCTCCTCTTCCTTCTCCCCCTCCTCCTGCTCCTCTTCCTTCTCCCCTCCTCCTGCTCCTACTCCCCCAACATCTTCATCTTTATCATGCTTCTACAATTCCTCCCTTCCTCCTTCTATTCTTTTTCCCACCATTCCACCTCCGTATAATATTCTTCTTCCTTTTCCTTCTCCCCCGACTCCTCCTCTTCCTTCTCCTCTTCCTCCTCCTTTGTGAAATTGCTATTTTCTTACTCCTACCTCACCCCCTATTCTCTCTCGTATCATTCTTCCTTCTTTGTCTACTATTACTTTTCATGTTCCTCCTCGTCCTCTTCCTTTCCCTCCACATCATTGTTCTCCTTATCCTTCTCCACCTCCTCCTCTTCTTCTTCCTCCTCCTTCCTCCTCCTCCTCCTCTTTTCATCCTGCTCCTCCTGTTTCTATTCCCTCTACTATTCCTATTCCTTCTCCTCCTCCTCCTCCTCTCATCCTTCTCCTCCTGTTTCTATTCCCTCTACTATTCCTCTTCCTCTTCCTCCTCCTCCTCCTCCTCCTCCTCCTTTTCCTCCTTTTCCTCCTGTACCTGACGGGGCTATGCCCTGACACTGAATGAAATCGTCTAGCGGCCACCAGAAGAAACTCTTTGATGTGAACCACTACTGAGGTACCCTTCAAGGTGGATAAAATCGGCTGGCGCAATGAACAGAATGAACATACAAGTCCAAAAACAGGTTGAAGAAAGTCGAATTTTGAATGATAACACTACATGGTCTGCGGTGATAGATGTATGAATACAAAACTGCAAATCAGTCTGGGCTCAGGATAGAACGGCATCAGGACAATGGAATAAAACAATCAAGCATAGTACAGTGTTACCAAAGGCGGCAGCTGCTGTGTGTAAAGCTTTTGGGCGCCCGTCACGATAATGCCTTGCAGAGTTTTGCAAGACCGATATAAAACGTTGACATTTGTTGCA
>NC_134781.1:25049777-25052277 GCF_046742065.1 Oratosquilla oratoria | reverse complement strand
AGTCACAAAGATCTAATGAAAAAAAAATATTGTTGGTTACGATTTTGGTGCACTTTGGTCTTTGCATCGGCATCTGTTTTTGAAAACACTTAATCTGTAATGAATCTAACACCATTCGATAACAAACTGAACAGGCTACTGAATGATGCTAAACTCATGGAGATCACTCGAAATATGCGCTCAGCGAAGAGGAGAAAGTTGGGCACGCAGACGAACAAATACAATGTAATACAGATAGACGTGCTCACAAATAATGACTGTATAAATAGGAGAGAGAGAGAGAGAGAGAGAGAGAGAGAGAGAGAGAGAGAGAGAGAGAGAGAGAGAGAGAGAGAGAGAGAGAGAGAGAGAGAGAGAGAGAGAGAGAGAGAGAGAGAGAGAGAGAGAGAGAGAGAGAGAGAGAGAGAGAGAGAGAGAGAGAGCAGGTGTGTTTTGTTTTCCTAAATCTCGAAAGAATTGAGTTAAGTGTTTTGCGAATGGCTCTGTCAACCCATCCACAACAGATCACTAAGCTGAGTCCTACAGAGGTGCAAAGGCGGAATAACTATCCGTTTTACTGTCTTATTGTACCGTTCAGTTTCTTCAGAATCTTTGGTTGTCTACTGAAAAGTCTGTGTCTGGCTGTCGCTCTGTCTATCTGCCTGCTTGTCTGTCTGTCTGTCTGTCTGTCTGTCCGACGGGATCCTTGACGAGTGTGACCTTGCCTTTGCTGGCTTGTCTGTCTCTCGATCCAGTTCTAAGTCATTTTATGTCTTACGTTCCGCTCGACGACCCAACGCCACCTCTTCCTCCCTCACCATCCCTCCATTCTTCTCTTTCTCATCATTTTGTTCGTCTCTCTCTTTCCTCGCCTTCTGTTCTCTCTTTAGCCCCCCACTCTCTCTCCTTTCCCCCATTCTCTCCTTCCTCGCCTTCTGTTCGCTCTCTAGCCACCCTCCTCTCTCTCTCTCTCTCTCTCTCTCTCTCTCTCTCTCTCTCTCTCTCTCTCTTTTCCCCCATTCTCTCCTTCCCCGCCTCTCTGCCCTTACCTGAATCATTCTCTTCCAACCTCTCCAATACATCCTTTCTCCTTTCGTTTTCCACTAGGATAGAATCGCTGGTAAACTACATCAAATAACAACAGCAACCCAGTCGGAATCGTAATCATGCTGGTCTCGCATTCGCTTAGTTGTGGGTTCGAATCCCACACTCCTCTCCGATTTCCAGCGTTGACTGTCATCTTTCCCAACAGTCCCCAAAACGAGTAGGGCAAAGGTGACGGCTTCGGCCGCAGCTGCTCAGCGCCTCCTGGCGTAATAGGCTCCTCATCTTCACTTTCTCTTTCTTTCCTTGCCTCCCTTCCTTCTTCCTTCCTTCTTTACCTCCCTCCCTTCCTCCTCCCTTCCTCCTTCCTTACCTCCCTTCCGCATACACACATTCCATTAGACCCATCCTTGACTATGCGGTGCAGTTTTGGTCTCCATCCTACAGAATGGACATCAATTCACTAGAATCAGTACAGAGAAGAATGACTAAAATGATACAGAGACTCAGAAATCTGCCTTACGATGAGAGACTTAGGCACCTTAACTTACACTCTTTGGAAAGACGCAGAGTGCGGGGTGATCTAATAGAAGTGTTCAAGTGGATCAAAGGCTTTAACAAGGGTGATACAAACAAGGTCATCATATTAAAACAACAGGACAGGACTCGCAGTAATGGTTTTAAGCTGGACAAATTTAGATTTAAGAAGGAAATAGGCATGAATTGGTTTACTAATAGGGTGGTTGACGAATGGAATAGACTTAGTAATCATGCAGTAAGCGCTGAAAGTATCAGTTGTTTTAAGAAACGATTAGACAACTTTAAGGATGGGGATGACATGTGGTGATGGATACAGAGCTGCCTAGTGTAGGCCTTATGGTCTCTTGCAGTCTCCTTCATTCTTATGTTCTTATGTTCAGTCGCGAGGGGGTCATGAATTACCTCAAGTGACCCCTTTCGTTCCGCGTGCCACTCTCCTCCATTCATTACCGCGGCACCCCAGAAGTGGCGTCGGCGCCGAGCCGAAGAGGAACGAACGATCAAAGGTGTTTGTTATTGCGGCCACAACGCACACAAAAGGCCGTCGAATCAAGCTACATAATCCTATTATCTAGCCACAGCCCATTTTAACTTAATGATATTAAAATCATATCGCAAAATCAAGGCGTAATCACATTACAATTAATTAGATTTAACGGTTTTCTTTTTTTTTTCTCTAATCGAGTGTTATTGTACCTGTAATGCGCTTAGGGTTAGCTACGTCCTGTCAATAGTTTAAAAGTAAGTCTTTTTATCATAGGTCGATCTGAGAAGCTCCTTGGTGCCTGTACCCTTATAATTAACATCTATATACAATAATAGAGTATTGTTGAGAGAAATGACTATGCGAGGTTGAGAATGATGGTGTCATCTGACAATATCAGAACTATTGATAACATATTCTCAAAATAAAAAAGATTTGCTGAAAAATATATCA
>NC_134781.1:25042277-25044777 GCF_046742065.1 Oratosquilla oratoria | reverse complement strand
AGAGAGAGAGAGAGAGGGCAGAGCCAAGGGCCTCACGAGAAAAGGACAAATCACTGCAGGTGAGACGCTGGCAGAAGACTCGGGTGATTACTTGGAAGAGGAGGAAGAGGAAGAAGTGGAGGAGGAAGAGGAGGAGGAGGAGGAGGAGGAGGAGGAGGAGAGGAGGAGGAGGAGAGGGAGGAGGAGGATAAGAAGAAGGAGGAGGGGAAGGCAAGGAAGAGAGAAAACAGTAGTCGAAGGAGGAGGAAGGGGAGGAGGAAGAGGAGGAGGAAGAAGAAGAGGAGTAGGATAAGAAGGAGGAGGAGGGGAAGGCAAGGAAGAGAGAAAACAGTAGTTGGAGGAGGAGGAGGAGTAGAAGGAGGAGGGGAGAGTAGGAGATAGAGGAAATATTGGGAGTGGAGGGAGGGGGAGTGGAGGGAGGGGAGTGGAGGGAGGGGGAGTGGAGGGGAGTAGAGTAAGAGTAAAAGAATAAAGTGAAGTGTATGACAGGGGAGGGGAGGGAAGGGGAGGAAGGAATAAGAGAAGGGAAAAGAGATGAGATGAAGGGAATGGAGAGGTGGGAAGGGGCTCTAGGGTGGCAGGCTGCTACATAGAAAAGAGAGAGAGAGAGAGAGAGAAGGAGAGAAGGGAGAAAGAGTGAAACAAGGATAGATGGACAGAGAGATAAAGAGATGGATATATATATATATATATATATATATATAGAGAGAGAGAGAGAGAGAGAGAGAGAGAGTCGTCTAAGCGAATCGGCCTCAACTATTTCATGCGAATGCATACATCTGAAGTTTATCCAACCCATCCGTGATAAGATGAACACAGTTCCCTTGCCTCGGTTTGCCCTGTCCGGCCTTGCCTTGACCTGTTCAGCCTCGTACCGCCCCGCCCCACCTCCTCAGGCCCTGCCCCGCCCCCGCCAGCGCCTCAGAAGTAGGCAACCCGCAGCGCGTCAGCAAAAACGCTGAACAAGTCAGTCGAGGGCCAATGACATGCAGTCAGACGGGCAAGCGGCCAGACGGACTGACAGACAGGTAAGTTGGCAGACAGGTTGATTGACTGACAGGCAAGCTGACAAATGGGTGGACTGATAGATACACATGCAAGCTGACCAAGAGGCGAACTGATAGAGAGATATGTCAGGAGGCAGACAGGCGGATAGGCTGACGGGCAAGCTGACAGATGAGTGGACTGAAAGACACAGATGCAAACTGACAGAGAAACGGACTGATGGACAGATATACCAGGTGACAGAGAGGTGGACGGACAAACAGGCTGAGAGACAGACGGACACAAAAATACGCCTTTACAGACACACAAGCTGGCAAACACACCAACTGACTAAAATGTTTAGCTCGCTGACAGAATGTCTGACTATTGGGCTGACAGGAAGGTATGCTGTCAGGTTCCACCCGGCCGCAAAGCACTGTGTACTGCGACGGCATTGTCATAACCGTTCTTGTGAAGGGTGCAACCCCAACTAGATATCCCATTTGTTGCCAACAGGGTATTCTTCAGTTTATTTCAAGCGAGCGATTGCCTGAACTATATTTACCCCTTTGTGTACCAATAAGACAATCACTTAGAAGGGTTCTGAAGACCACGCCGCAAGACCAAACCAGGTACTCAAAAAAAAAGAAAAAAGAAAGAAAAAAAAAATCATCGGACAGGATTCGAACCCACTCACCTCAAAACACGAGACGAGCACGATAGTCATCGGACCACCATGAGATAGTCAATAAGGAAAAGGACGTTTCTATTTTTGGCGCCGAGCGATTTTATTCAGCTGAAGGGCGGAGCGAGCGGCGTAGAGAGGCATGTGCTCCACTTCCTCAACGAAAGAAAAAATCGCTTGGCGTCAAGTTGAATAGAATATACAGTGTGCCGCAGCGGGGAACCCCTACGGCCCCGCGATTCGGGAGAAAATGGAGATCAAATTAATAGAATCTGGGGTATCTCAGATAAAAAAAAAAAAAAATAGAAAAGAGAGAGGGAGAGAGAGAGAGAGAGAGAGAGAGGAGAGAGAGAGAGAGAGAGAGAGAGAGAGAGAGAGAGTGAGAGAGAGATAGAGACCTTGAGAGCCCCCACCTTTTGGGAGTATACAAGAAACATCCCCCATCCCCTTCTACCCCCGTTTGTGCTTGAACCCGGAGCTGCACGGGCGGGGAATCGGGGAGGAGAACGTGGGGGAGGGGGGGAGGGAGTCCCTGGATAACAAAAACCGTTATGACCGTTAAAAAAAAAAATCAATTTTTAAGGGGAGCTTTCTGGAAGAAATCCGGTGGTCACATTCTTTTTTCGATTTTTTATTTTCTTTTTTTTTATCGTTATCATCGTCTTACTGGCAGTTTTCGTCGCTCTGTAATATGTCCGTGGGGTTCTGCTGACGACGCTGGTCATGTTGCTACCTTCTGCTGCAAAATGCAACAACTCCCTACTAACCTACTCCTGCTGCACGGGGAGTCTCTTGTGTTGACAACCCGAACTCCTCCTCCTCCTCCTCCTC
>NC_134781.1:25034777-25037277 GCF_046742065.1 Oratosquilla oratoria | reverse complement strand
AGGCTGAGCAAGAGGCGTCTACGTCAGGCGGCTCTGAGCTGCGGCCGGAGCCGTCACCTTCAAACGAGTGGAGGAACAAGTATTACTCCGGATATATTTTTTTTTTTTTTTTTTTTTTTTTTTTGTCTCGAACACATGGGCGTGCAATGCTGCCACATCCCCCATTTCTTGACAAATGCAACGTTGTAACAGCTCCTCCCAGCTGTGCTTCTTCGTGCTTTGTCTGATCTCTTCCCGGAGCATTTCGTCTGGATACTTTTTGCAATGTTGGACCTAGATCCTCTTTCTTATCGTGACCTCTGTTGTACTTAAGCACATCAAATCAGGAGGAGTTTACAACAAAACAGTGCATGTATACGTACATATATGTTCACACACACACACACACACACACACACACGCATACACACACACACACACACACACACACACACACACACACACACACACACACACACACACACACACACACACACACACATATATATATGTATATATATATATATATGTATGTATATATATATATATATATATACATATATATACATATAGATATATACATATATATATATATATATATATATATATAGCTAACCAATTCCTCAACACTTCTCTAGTTTTCAATTTCTACACTCTCTCTCTATCTCTCTTCCTCTGCTCTCTTTCTCTCTCTCTTTTCCTCTCTTTTCTGACCCAAAAAAGCTCACTTCCTCCTCTTCAACTACCTTTCCACTTCAACTGCCCCTCCATCTATCCACTCCATCCATCTATCCACTTCATCCACACTTCCATCCCACCGCCTCCTCGAGTCACACACAATAAACAAGTCGTACACACTACTCCACTCCACTCTACTCCACCCCTCCACTCATCCACTCCCCGATGGACTTGATCTTGGCCTTCTGGGGGTGGAGGGAGGGAGGGAAGCTGAATGTGGAGGTGGAGGAAAGAAGATGGAGAGGAAACGAGTGGAGTCTGCATGTGGAGGCTGAAGAGGTGGAGGGGAATGGAGGGCAGTGTGGAAGGGAGAAGGACAGGAGAAATGAATTGCGGATGTGGAAGAAGGGGGGAAGGGGAAAAGGTGGAACACTGGAAGATAAGTGAGATGATATGGAGGAGAAGGAGGAGGAGAAGGAGGTAAGGGGGGAGGAAGAGAGGAAGAGAACAAGAAGGAGGTGATAGGAGGAAGAGAGGAGAGAGAAAGAGAAGATGAGGGGGAAGGAAGAAAGGATAGAGAAGGAGGAGAAGGAGGAGGTGAGGGGGAGGGAGAGAGGAGACAGAAGGAGGAGGAGGAGGAGGGGGAGGTGAGATGGAGGAAAAGAGGAGAGAGAAGGAGGAGGAAGAGGAGGCGAGGGGGAAGCAAGAGAGGAGACAGGAAGAGGAGGAGGAGGTGAAGGGGAGGAAGAGAGGAGAGGGAGGGAGGAAGAGAGGAGAGGGAGGGAGGAGGAGGAGGTGAGGGGGAGGAAGAGAGGAGAGAGAAGGAAGAGGAGGAGGAGGTGAGGGGGGAGTAGGAGAGCAGAGAGAAGGAGAAGGAGGAGGTGAGGAGGAAGAAGTGAGGGGGAGGAAGAGAGTAGAGAGAAAGAGGGAATGGGAGCAACGGGAAAAAAGGAAGAAGAGAAAGACACTTAGGAAGAAACAAGGATGTGGAGGAGGAGGGTAAGGAAGAAATGTGGAGGAGGAGGAGGAGGAGAAGGAGGAGGTGAAGGAGGAGGAGGAGAAGGAGGAGGAGGAGGACGAGAAGGAGGAGGAGGAGGAGAAGGAGGAGGAGGAGGAGGAGGAGGAGAAGGAGGAGGAGAAGGAGGAGGAGGAGGAGGAGGAGGAGGAGGAGGAGGAGGAGGGATAGCGACGAGTAGAATTTAGAAAGGGGGATTCCGTGGGATTAAGTGAAAATTAGGGGGGAACAGTTGCGGAAAAGGATGGGAAGGGGAGGTAGCGAGTAGGAAGGGGAGGGGAAGGGAAGGGAAGGGAGGGAAATATTATTGGAGGGAAGAAGGAAGCGAGTGAAGAAGAGAGGGAAGAAGGAAGAGGGAAGAAGGATGAGGAAGGGAGAAGAAAGTGAGATGAGAGGAAGAAAAGACGAAGAAGATAAAGAGATGGAGTTGGGGAAATATGGAAAGGGAGGATGAGGAGAGATTGAGGAGAAGAGGAGAATGATATAGACGGAGAGGAAGTTGAAAAAAAAATAGGAGTAAAAGATTAAGCTAGGTCGATAGATAGATAGATAGAGAGAGAAAGAGAGTGATAGACAAATAGATAGAAAGACAAATTATATATATATATATATATATATATATATATATATATAGAGAGAGAGAGAGAGAGAGAGAGAGAGAGAGAGAGAAGAGAGAGAGAGAAGATGGGGAGAGAAGATGAATACTGCGATAGGTGAACAGATGTGGATCGTGGGTGGAGGACAAAAAATGGATGGAGGGTGGAGGGTGGAGAGGGAAGGGGTCGGAGAGGAGGTGGTGGGGGTTGTGTGTAAAGTGGATGCAGTGTG
>NC_134781.1:25027277-25029777 GCF_046742065.1 Oratosquilla oratoria | reverse complement strand
TTCCTTATTTTTAGTAACCACCCTGATAAAGTTAAAAGAAGCGTTGCCTCTTGTCTTTTTCTGAGGGCTTTCAGGATCTGTAGTTCCCAGTTCTTGCACAGCGAGGTTGACTTCATTAAATCTCAATTAATGAAGTTGGCCTACTCGGGCTGGTTCTTGGATCAAGCACTCAGTAAGGCTAGAGCCAGCTATTTTAAATTTTCATCTTCCACCACTCAACACCCTCTCATAGATACGTTTTAAAAATCCCCTATAGCAACGCCATGAATTCTTTTTAATTCTCAAGGATCGTCTTATATTTGCTTACCACTATCCTAACACAGTTCATAAAAAAATTATGAATGTTAACCAGAGGATTAGGAGGGCTAATTCTCTTGGAGTATATAGCTTACCCTGCCGAGATTGTGATCTGGTGTACCTAGGCCAAACTGGTAGAGACTTGAACACTAGATTGGCCGAACATAAGAGATCCATCAAATATGCCCAAGAAAGTTCGGCTGTATTCCACCATGTGAGTCATCAAAACCACCGGATTGACTGGGATAAGGCCAAACTAGTGTTCAAGTCCAGTTGTGGTTTCAGGAGGAAAATAGTTGAGTCCGCCTTAATTGAAGAATGTCCCAATTTTTACATCTCCAATGGACATTGGTCTCCGGACATGATCTCACGGTTATCGGTGAGTCGGTTGGTCTGTAATCATCACCCTCCTGACCCCGCACCCGCCCAACCCCACGCTCGACCCCGCGACCCATCCTTGAGTGAGGTCATCTGGCACGTCATGTAAGTTGTAAGTTCCTGTTACATTACCCTCCTTATGTCAGAGGAGTATATATATCTTACCACGTCGACTATCTTGTACTTTCCTGAAAAGGGCTCCAGCCGGTAGCCGAAATTTAGAAGTCAAACGTTCTCCCAAGTTTTCTTTTACTCCGACTGTGGGTTCCCCGTGTGATGTATATATACATATATATATATATATATATATATATATGTATATATATATATATATATATATATATATATATATAGATATATATATATACATATATATATATATATATATATATATATATATATATGTATGTATATATACATATATTACATGGGTGTGTAACCATCCACCCATGCGTGTACCTGTGTACGCGCACCACCCCACCCCCCCACCCACCCACCGACACCGCCACCTGGCCATGGCCGGAGACACAAACGAAGACTGCGCGAGCGAGTGTGGCCTAATTCGTGTTTGTTGACATGGCAGCCGCCGGGGCTGCATCAAAGCCCCCCCGCCACACGCGGCCGCCTCTCCACACTTATCCCTATCTCTTCCGCACACCATTATCGCTGTTGCTATCTCTTCTGTCGCCATGCGTATCATAACACAAGAGAGTGAGTAATCGACCCCAACACTCTGTTGTAGGGGCAGGGGGGTAGGGGGGTGGGGGGCGTTAGGGATGGTACGTACTAAATTCTCTCCCCACCATTCTCTCTCTCTCTCTCTCTCTCTCTCTCTCTCTCTCTCTCTCTCTCTCTCTCTCTCTCTCTCTCTCTCTCTCTCTCTCTCCTTTCTTCCATTCTCCTCCCCTTTCCCTTCTCATCTTCTCCCTACCCCTTCCTAATTCCTTCTCTAAAGATCTTTACTTCATATTTGTGTGTGGGTAGCTACTGCCTACTACAACCCTAACTCCTGACCTCCTCAGTCTCCTTACCCTGTTCCTCCACTCTCCCTCCCCAACTCCCACTCTTCCACTGCCCCTCCCTCCCAATCTTCCCCACCCCTTCATCCCCCTTCCCCCCTCCCCTCCCCAACACACCTTTATTCCATAGCTATGGATAGATAGGTGGGTGGCACTACCTTTCTCCCCACCTTCCCTTCTCCCCCATCACTCTCCCTTACCCCCTACTCCCCTTCCCCCTCCCCACCATCCCCTCCCACTCTTTTTCCCTCCTCTTCTTCGCCCTCCCCCTCTCCTCCTTCCCCGTTCCCTCGCTCCTTCCCCCGACATACCCTCAATCCCTAAGAGTAAGTTGCTTGTACGACTAACACCCCTCCGTCACTTTTTCAACCTTTTCTTTCCACCCTCCCTCATGTCTCACCCAGCCCCTTCCTTCCACCCTCTTCCCTGCCCCTCCTTATCCCTTCCTTTCCCACCCCCTTCCCCTCTTCTCCCCTCTTTCCTTCCCTTCTCCTCCTTTTTCCTTTCTCACCTCCATCCCACATTCTCCCTCCTCCCTCCACTCATCTCCTCCCATTCTCCTGCCACTATTCTCTCTTCCTCTCTCCACCATTATCTCCTCTTCCTCCATCATTCCCCTCTCCCCTCCTCCCTTTACCTCCTCCCCCCTCCCTCCCTCCTCCGTGGACGCATCCACTCATCTGCCCACTGAGGCAATGAACGACCAAACGTTCAGTTCACTTACTTAAGAATACACAGAAGACAAAGTCAAACTGTAGAAACGCTATACTTATGTTCATAATTTAGAAATGTGTTCTAATCACTCA
>NC_134781.1:24994777-25009777 GCF_046742065.1 Oratosquilla oratoria | reverse complement strand
TGTGTGTGTGTGTGTGGTTGTGTGTGTGTGTGTGTGTGTGTGTGTGTGTGTGTGTGTGTGTGTGTGTGTGTGTGTGTGTGTGTGTGTGTGTGTGTGTGTGTGTGTGTGTGTGTGTGTGTGTGTGTGTGTGTGTGTGTGTGTGTGTGATTCACCATGGTCTTGGATCACGTGTTGGACTCATGATTGACAGTTATTAACCTCCCGGATGAGAGCTCAGAGCTCGTATGGCCGACCTATGGGTAATGCTGTGACCTTACACGGAAACACACCCCCATCTCCCCGCCCACAAGAGTTGGAGTTACACCTCGCAGCGCAGCGATACTGAAATTATTTCAGCTCTGGGCGGGAGTCGAACCCGGACCGCCGTAGTGGCAGGCGGGAATTCTAACCACAGCGCCACGAGTGTGTGTGTGTGTGTGTGTGTGTGTGTGTGTGTGTGTGTGTGTGTGTGTGTGTGTGTGTGTGTGTGTGTGTGTGTGTGTGTGTGTGTGTGTGTGTGCATGTAGTCCTTCATAACCCTCTTCCTATCAAAACCCAATGCGCAGTAAACCCTTTACATTGGTGACAACAACGCATAACCGCACACACCCTTCTCCACGGTTACCTACATATAATTTTATAACGGAGATCATTAACGAGGAGATATGTACCTGAACGCTGGACGTCAGAGAGATTCGTCTCCCTGGTACTCATCTTCAGAATTCGCCAAGGCTCTCACCTCTATCAAAAGGGGAACCACCCAGACTACGGATCACTGAGACTTCACAAGCGCTTCTATCCCCACGGACATTTTCACGGAACCGGCCCAGTAAGTCTGTCAACCTCGTTTTCCTTTCCTCCCATTTTTCACGTACTGTCAACCGGCGACTGATCCCCTTCTCTTACTACTATAAGCTGGTAACGTAGAAGAAACCTTACAAAGAGGCAGCACAGACAGCAGTCCAGAGATCCTTCCCAGAGAAGTCTATGGAAGGATCTATGGGCCTGTTGCCGGATGCTGTGGGGCCGCGGGACTCAAGTCAACATAAACTGAGATAATATTCATCATTTCGCCGATAAAATAAAGGATCATTAACATATTCTGCCTTATCTTCATTTCACTGAGGGAAACAACAAAACAAAACAAACACTCAAGATTAAAAAGAAAAGAAAAAGAAAAAAGAAAAAAGAAAGAAAAGAAAAAAAGACTCACCCACCGACGCTTCTTCTGGTCGAGATCCTTACCTGAAAGGAAAGACTCGGGTTATCTTTCATAAATAAAGAAAGAAAATAATGAAAAGTTTATCAAACAGTATAACTCGTCATTTCGTTAAAGTTTAAATGTAAATCTCATCCGTACACACAATCAACATCCCCCCTCAACACACACACACACACACACACACACACACACACACACACACACACACACACACACACACACACACACACACACACACAAACACACGACTCTTGGCGCAGTGGTTAGAGTTCCCGGCCGCCACTATTGCTGTCCGGGTTCGAATCTCGCCCAGGACTGAAATAATTTCAGTATCGCTGCGCTGTGAGTCGTTACTACAACTCTCGTGGGCGGGGAGTTGTGTGTGTGTGCGTGTAAGGTCATAGCATTACCCACAGATCTATATGAGCTGAGCTCTCTTCCGGGAGGGAAATAGCTGTCGATCACGAGTCCAACATGTGATCTAAGACCATGGTGAATCACACACACACACACACACACACACACACACACACACACACACACACACACACACACACACACAAACATACACACACACATGCACACACGCGCACACACACACACAAACATGACATATGTATACATATCGAATCCCAATCCCCGATTTTGGTCAAGACGTTGATGACATTTGTTTTGGTCAATATCAGATGACTTCGTTCAGTAGAAACCTCAAAGTCACAAAAGGAACAAACAAAGAAGAAAAAAGTAAATAAAAGGAAATAAAGAAATAATAAATATTACTATATATAGAAATAGGAGAGAGAGAGAGAGAGAGAGAGAGAGAGAGAGAGAGAGAAAGAAAGAGAGAGAAAGAGAGAGAGAGAGAAAGAGATGGATGGAGGGAGGGAGGGGAAGAGAAAGAGAGAAAGAGAGGGAGAGAGAGAGACAGATCGAGAGAGAGAGAGAGAGAGAGAGAGAGAGAGAGAGAGAGAGAGAGAGAGAGAGAGAGAGAGAGAGAGAGAGAGAGAGAGAGAGATGCTCCAAGTGGTGCATCAACAAATCCCGCTGTTACTTGGACTCGTCCCTAAAATCTTGGCTCGGTCTCTCTCAGGGTCACGAGGCTTTTGTTGACAACACTACACGCGTTGAGCTTCGTGCTCCCTTCGTAATCACGTGGACCCGAGTTCGATCCTCAACGACCACCAGTGGCGCCTCCGGACGCAGGTAAGCGCCTCCTGGGGGTAAGCTCCTTAACTTGAAGTTAATCATTACGCTTCTTCTCTTTGTGCAAACGGACATTCTTCGTTACATGACCGAGAAGCGTGTTGGGCGAGGATCGCCAGGGCAAGTGACAATCACTGGAAGCCGTTAGGGATCGAGCTGGGGCCTTCACCCTTGCAGAGACGCCGCGTCTTGACCTTGACAGACGGGAGAGGCTCTGCACCTCTCTTCCCCGCCTCCACGCCGGGTGGCACTTTTCCTTTCTGTCGCTGCCAGGACATTTCATTCGCCTCTGTGACGACGACACCCTTCGAGAGTACCAAAGAAGTTTTACTCGTATGTATTTATGCATGTATTATATGTATGCATATATGTATGTATGTATGTATTTAAGTATATACGTATGTGTGTATGTATGTATGTATGTGTGTATGTATGTATGTACTCGCATGTATATGTATGTGTTTGTGTGTGTATGCGTGTGTATGTATGTGTGTGTGTATGTATGTGTGTATGTATATGTATATGTTAATGTGTTTGTATATGTGTGTATGAGTGTGTATGTGTGTGTGTGTGTGTGTGTGTGTGTGTGTGTGTGTGTGTGTGTGCGCGTGTGTGTGTGTGTGCGCGTGTGTGTGTGTGTGCGTGTGTGTGTGTGTGTGTGTGTGTGTATGTGTGTGTGTGTGTGTGTGTGTGTGTGTGTGTGTGTGTGTGTACACTTCACACAGTGTTCTTAATGATGGCCAGACGAATCCAAAGATATACAAAGCTAACTCGACTGACGCCTTCAACACTTCACGTATTTAGTCTAATCCAAAAACCGACCATTTTATTCACTAGACAGAGTATCCATGAGGATGTATTAACCAAGTATTTGCGTGTTATTCAAAAGGCCTTTTACACGATCAAACGGTTTGTCAAACAAGTGTTTGAAGTGATGTTAGACCGTGTGAGCGTGGTATTTGGTTGTCAAACACGTTTGACAAACGTGTTTGACAACCGTGTGAATGGGGTATTTGTTTGTCAAACACGTTTGTCAAACGTATTTGACAAATAAATATCCCGTTCACACGGTCAAACATCACATCAAACACTTTTTTGACAAACTGTCTGACCATTTAAATGTCAGGAACATTTATTGGACATTAATCACTGAGTTGTGATTTTTCCAAGTTGATGCTTTACTGTGTCTCAGAACAAACAAAAATTATTTCTGTTGACCACAGGCGACTTTATTCAGCTTAGAGGAGCCTCTGAGCAGCACTGGGCCAAAGCATAGGTCAACATACTGACGTCAGGAATGCAGCATGATGCAGCATAGGATAAAGACGCCAAGAATGCTGTCGGCACTTTAGGGACCGGCTGACAGGCTCGTCCTTTGAACGCGACGACGTAGTCTACAAATGTCGCCAGACGATTTTATTCAGGTTCTGAGAGTCGACCTCGGGGTAAAAGGAGACACCTATTCATCCGCTAGGACCCAAATTGACCCAGAGCGCACTCCTCGACTGAATGAAATGGCCTGGCATAAGAAAATGAACTGAAAAAAAGAAGAAAGAAAATATCAACTCCGTCGCCATAGTTAAGGAGGTGCAACGCTACACGCTCGTGCCTGAACGCGGGAGTGTTAAGGGAGGACAGCGGCATGATGTGGTATGGCTAGAGTGTGGTATAATGTGGTATGTGGTATGTGGTATGGAGACAATGGGTGGCCAGTCCGGAGGGCAGAAACAATATCACAGTTTATGGCGGAGTTCCATTAGACACACGAGGCGGCGCCGGGAGGAGGAGGAGGAGGAGGAGGAGGAGGAGGTAGGGGAGAGGGAAGAGGAAGAGGGAGTGGAATTGGGATGAGGAGGGGAAGGAGGGGAAGGAAGGAGGGGAAGGAAGGAGGGGGCGGAGAAGAACAGCAGGAGGAGGAATAAGGAGGAAGAAGATGAAAAGGTAAGAAGGAAGCAGGAGAGGGAGGGGGATTGGGAGGAGCGGGTGAGGAGGGGTATGAAGGAGGGGGAGTGGAGAAGAGAAGGAAGAGGAAGAGGAAAATGAGGAAGAAGGGGAGGTTGCAGAGGAGAGGAAGGAGGGAGAGGTGGGAGGAGGGGGGAGGGAGAAGAGGAGGAAGAAGGGGAGGTCGGGGAGTAAGGAAAATTGGGGAAGAAGAGGAGGGAGCGTGAATAGGAGAGGTGAACGGGGAGGGAAGTGAGCAGGAAGAGAGGAGGAAGAAGAGAGGAGGGTGGAGTGTTGAAGGAGGAGTAAAAGAGGAAGAAGGGGAGAGGAGGAAAATAGGGAGAAGAGGGGTCAAAAGGAGGAGAGGGAGGAGAAGGGGGAGAGGGAGGAGAAGGGGAGAGGGAGGAGAAGGGGGAGAGGGAAGAGAAGGAGTAGAGGGAGGAGAGTTTAGTAGAGGGAAGAAAGGGAGGAGAGGGAGGAGAGGAAAGAGAGGGAGGACAAAGAAGTGAGGGAAGACAGGGAGGAGAGAGAAGAAGAGGGAATAGGGGAGGGTAATGGGAGAGGAAGAGAGGAAAGGTGAAGAAGAAGAGGGAGGACATAGAGGACGGGGACAAAGGATGATAGGGAGGAGAGGGAGGGAGAGGGAGGAGAGAGGAGGGGAGCAGATGGGATGAGGGTAGAGATAGGTAAGGAGAAGAGAATGATGAAAGAAGAGAGAAGAGGGAGGCAGGATGAGAAGTAAAGAAGAAGGGGAAGAAAGGAGAAAAGAAGAAGAAAGACGTGATGGATGGGGCGGAGGAGGAGGGTCAGGGGAGGGGGTGGTGTGGGGGTGTGAAGAGAATGAGAAGGAAGGAAGGGAAGAAAAGGGTGTGGAGGTGGAGGGTGGAGGGTGGAAGGTGGAGGGTGGGGGGGTGTCTAGGACCATAAGGGAAAAGGGTGGGGATAAACTTTGAGAATAAAAATAAAAGTTATGGGTGTGGAAGGTGGAGGGGTGAGGTGGATGAAGAGTGGACGATGGAGGAGCGGAGAGTGAAAGAATGGAGGAGTGGAGGGTGGAGGGGCCACAGGCTAGGGAGTGCAAGGATGTAGACAAAGGTGGTGGATTGGTGAGAGAGGAAAGGGTGAGGGGTGGAGGATAGGAGGATAAAAGGGTGGAACGATGGAAAGGGTGTACGTTGGTGGAGTGAAGATCTGGAAGAGTGGAGGATTGGTGGGATAGAGGGATAGAAGGTGGACCAAAAGGTGCTGGGGTGTGGAGGGGTGGAGGGTGCAGGGAGTGGCCGAAGAGGATTTAGTGGAGGTGGGTTGAGTACTTTAGTAAAACGAAGAGAAATCGAAAGTGTTAGGAAAGGTTAGAGGTGGTGAGTCACAACGGTAGAAGGGTAAAGGGAGGGAGGGAGGGAGGGAGGGAGGAGAGAAGGGAGGGAGGAGAGGAGAAAAGGGAGAGAGGGAGGAGGGGAGAAAAGGGAAGGGAGGGAGGGAGGAGAGGAGAGAAGGGAGAGAGGGAGGGAGGAAGGGAGAAAAGGGAGGGGGAGAGAGAAGGGAAGGAGGGAGGGAGGAGGGGAGAGAAGGGAGGGAAGGAGGAGGGGAGAAAAGGGAAAAGGGGAAGGGAGGGGGAGAGGAGAGAAGGGAAGGAGGAAGAGAGGAAGCAAGAGAGGAAGGGAGAAAAAGGAGGGGGGAGAGAGAAAGGAGGGAGGGTGGGAGAAGAGGAGAGAAGGGAGGGAGGGAGGGAGATAGAAGAGAAGGAGGGAAGAAGGGAGAGAAGAGAAGGAGGGAGGGAGGGAGGGAGGAGAAAGATATAGTAATGTTGACAAGTATTAGAATTGGACAGACATGAAGGTACAGTTCGCTGCAATTCGTCGTTTTTCCATTTGCGGTCATCATCGTCTTAATCATTTATTTGGTTGCATGCATATTTTTTTTTCCAAGGTAATATCTCGCTCTTCATTATCAAACAACTGGTTAGACTAAGAATCTCCACTTCATTATCAAACGCTTCATTATCTCGCTCTTCATTATCAAACAACTGGTTAGACTAAGAATCTCCACTATGTTTTTCAAAGTTCCGCTCTCCTGTTTCTGTGAATTAACTTGTACATAAACAAACACTGTTGCCACATCTCTCCAAATACTCGAGTCACTCTTCAGAGCAGAAGTGGCCGGTGAGGGTGGAAGGCATCATTCATTGATATGGCTTCGCTGCTCGTGTTACTGTCCTCAGTGAGCTCGTTCGCGGAGGTCCGGCTACTCAAATCACGCTGATTAGTGCGCATGTAAACAATCCCCATGTTGCCACGTCTCTCTCAAGCTAACGTTGACAGAAGAAGCACTGTGAGCTGTACACGTTTGGTGTGGCAAGAAATGACAATACCGGAAGACTGGAAGTCATGTAGGAGAACTGAAGAAAAATCAAATTAGAATTTTGTGTTTCAAAGAACGAAGAGATCAGCGACAAGTGGGACATCTGTTCAAAAAGGTAGCGGACGAAACTGTCACTTTTACCCATTGTGTTAAGATAGCCAAGGGAAGTGGCTGTCACTGGCACCATTTAGATTTTGTTCTGGAGGAGCAGCTTAGGATTTGAGAGGAGGACTATGATGTTTATCTTACGGAGATCAAACAGAAAGTGCAGAAGTACAAAAACAAGTTTCATGCCGACTATTACAATTATTAGATATAAAAAGTAGATTTTTTCATCTAAAACAAACTGTAAACAATCTGCAACAATGAGAGATGGTAGAAAGATGTAGAGATGGTAGAAATGTCCTCCGTAGAGAGTAAGAGAGCACTCATAGCTTCCGAGGCAAAACAAATAAATCTGACGGACTTCGGGAATAACTTGGCGAAGAAAACTCCTCCATCAGCAACAAGGACAAAGACAAGAAGGACTTCTGGGGGGGGGGGGACCTTTTGGACAGTACCACCCTTCTGGAGTCCGACTAAATCCCTGGAAGACACACAGAGACTCCCGGGACGAAGAGTCTACGTCAGCTCTTCTGTGACACAGGTCACGGAGTCACTTGAGGAGCCTTCCGGAGCAAGTGACCAACTTCCTTTGATGCCCAAGGTGGAGGGACCAACTTCCTCACCTCTTCAGTCAAAGGCGCCTCAAAATGTATTGTCGAGGGCCAAGGTGGTGCAAGAACACCTGAGCACCACCCAGCCTTGGGAAAATTAATATTCTGAGAACAAAAATCATGGAAATGAAAGAATCGAGGTTTCAGGGTTGAAGCCATAACGGAAAAACACGGTAAGTTCTCAAGATGAGAATGATAAAAAATAAATCTAAGTTCGCCTTAATAAACCAGGAAAAAATGAAAATAAAACATTTGAAAAGGCGATAAAGTTGAATTACAACTCAAAACATATTGAAAAGAATAAGAAAAGGGTGAAAGATATAGATAAAAAATGGGATTACAAAGACGACAAATAAGGTCCAAAATTTATAAAATGACAGTAGGAGTGATAAAAGAAAGAAAAAATAACTACGAAATAATGTACAAACAGGGCGATAAAAAATATGATTACGAATAAATACATTTAATACAGAGAGGAAAGATATGAATTGGAAGAAATAGTCAACTGGAAAAAGGAGTGCCCTGGTTTAAATGAAGACTTAAAAAATATTGCAGGGTCTATCTGTCAGATATCTTCCTTCTCATTGAACTGGCCTCGTCTCTCCCTTCAACGAATGAGGACTTCAGATTTTAAAGCACAGATTAAAGAAAAAAAAAAAGAAAAAAAAAAAAAAAAAAATTGACTATATTTCCATTGGCCATTATGTCTAAAGTATTTCGATGTTTTTTTTTTTTGTCCACGGCGTTGGCCCGTGTCCCTCCTGCGTTCCTGGTGTCCTTGTACCTACTGGACCTTTCGTATCCGGCTCCTGGATCGGATCGCTTGTATCGTACCCGAAGAATCAAGCGGATCCCCCCCCCCCTCATGACCGGTGCGTTGACCGAGTCCCAAGGTACCGGATGGATAAGGGGACCCCTCGTACCTGGTGTGCTCAGACTGGTGGGCCCCTAGAGACTGAGGAAACTCCAGGTCGGATTTCCTAAAGTCGCGAACTTCTCCGCTCATTGTTTCCCGTCTGGGACAAAGAACTCCCAGATTTAAACGCTTCAGGTCGAAGGCCACCTTTCAGCTGAATAAAACCCAATGGTGCATAAGTCAAGTCCAGATTCTTCTGTCTTTTCAGTACTTCTTCTCATATAGCCTGTAGCCTCTTCCTGACGCCGCAATATTGCAGCTGTAAGACTTTTCCACCCCTCCAGTGTCCGGGGAAGACCGCAAAGAACTACATGCCCTGAAACGCCTCTTTCTTCTTCTACATGATTACTTTTTGGAAGAGTCAACTAGCTAGCTCTTTCGTTCCTTCAACAAGAGCTCTTTTTCCTCCGATGCTTTTACACATGTCTATCACGGAAGCTTCCCAAAGAAGAAGTCTCAGGACATTTCCCTTACAATGATACTGTATAGAAAGTACTAGGATTACAATGTGCAAAAACGAATACTTTTTAGCTTTCAATCTTGTTTGCCTTCAAGAGTATTTACTACTTGTTTACACTGATATATATATATATATACATATATCTATATATATATATATATATATATATATACATATATGTATATATATGTATATATATATACGTATATATATGTATATATATATATATATATATATATATATATATATATATGTATATATACGTATATATTTACTTATAAATGCATATTATCACGCAACAAGATTATGATAAAATATATCTACATTTTACCCCTGTTGCAGGAATTTACATATCAAGTTTATGAAAAAAAGTTTAAATTTACCACTATAAAGTAATAAGAATCAAATTCCAATCAACATATATTGTTTAATCCTACTCTTGATAGCATAATCCCCGCCCTGAGACATAAACATCACCTATCCCAGAACACAGGCAATCCTTATTCTAAAACATAGATATTTCTCTTTGGTATTACAAAGCTATGATGAATTTAATTAGCATACATAATCTATCTTTTGCAAAAACCAAGGTGGTTTTAATGTTATATAGATATTTACCATAAAGTTGTTTAATGTATGACTTATTGACAGGAGTAAGGTTTTTATACTCGATCCTGTAAACATGGAATTCTTTAATATATGGATTTTCTAATTGATTGGTGATCTCTGTAGTTTCTTTACTGTTGTTCGCTGGACGAGGGATTTTTCTTTTGGTTTCTTAGCGCGCACCAAACAAGGAACTTGTCTTCCTACATTAATCCAGGGTTGATTAAGAATTTTAGGTCAAAAAGTTCCATTCGGAACAAATTATTCCAATGAGCTGTATTTTTTTTTTCATATTATTTTGGGAGCTTTGAAAAAAAGTATAAATGAATCTGTAGTCTTCGGTTGTTGTTTGGTTAACTCTGAGGATGTTGTTAAAGAGCAAATGCCTTTGGATTGATCCTCTGAATGAAGTTCTTTTTTCTTTTGGCGTGAAGCTCTCGAGTGACCTCGCTAGTTTGAACGCCTCCCTCTCTTCTGCAGTGTTCCGTTTCAAAATGTTTGATCCCCAATCAGACACATAAGAACTTTTACATTCGGGTATACATTCTCACAATAATGAATAAATGCGAAGTATTAATTTATGTTTACAATAACCATTATCAGTTTACACAAAAATATTAGAATATACACCTACTCAACTAATATACGGAAAATAGGTTTTGACACGTTCATTCGAAGTTAGACGCTAATTTTTATGCCTACAAATTTCCAGGCTCTCGGCGAGACCCAGTGAGTTACAATCACACCTTTCTCTGTATGTATAGATTTAAGAGACGAGATAATTCGAATGCCATGTGACACTATGTATATATATATATATATATATATATATATATATATATATATATATATATATATATATATTTATATATATATATGTATATATATATATATATATATATATATATATATATATATATATATATATATTAGTACTTATAGTGGCAGTGGCGATGACTGGCGGCACTGGTGGCTTTGGTGGCGGAGGGGAAGACAAATAAACAAGACTTATCCCCCCCTCCCCCTCCCTCCTCCCCTTTCCCGACCTCCCTTATCCCCTCCCCTCCCCCTCCTACCTCCCTCCCCCGACAACTGATCAGCGTTTAATCAACCATCAGTGGCACTAATAACACCAATTGATTTTTCCCCACTTTGAGGCCTACGCTACGCTTCTTCTAATTGACCCCCGTGTCCCCCGGACCTAACCCCCATCGACATCATTTCCCCTCTTTTCCTTGTCCTCCTCTCTCTCCCTTCTCTTCCTCTCTCCTTTCCTTTCCTCGTCCCCCTTCCTTCTTCCTTTCCTTTCTTCCCTTCCCTTACCTTTCCTTTTCTCCCCTTCCTTCCCTTTCCCTTGCTTCCTTCTCTTTCTTTCCTACTTTTCTCCTTTCCTTCGTTGTTTTCCCTTCCCTTCATTCCTTATCTTTATCTACTTTCCTTGTCCCTCCTCCCTCCTTTCCCTTCCCTTTTCTTCAACTCCCGTACTTTCCTTTCTTTCCTTCCTTTCCATTCTTTATCTCTTAAAATCCTTCTCCTTCTCTTTGCCTTCCCTCTTCATCCTTCTCCTCTCTTCACTTCTCGTACAGTTTTCCCTTATCGCCTTCTCTTTCCTTTCTCCTCCTTCACCCCCCTCCCGCTCTCCCCCCTCCCCCTCCTCTCACCTCCCCGCCTGCCTATGAAGGAAACATCTCCCCCCCCCCTAGGGGCATGATATCTATCAAATAAATCATTACCGTGGCGCACTGTATAACTTATTTGTGACAAAAGCCAGACACATTTTTCTTCCTCGGCTTTCTCTCTTTCATCAGCGCATTCCGAGATTCCTTCTTCTTTATTTCATTTCTCTCTTTAATGTCACCTACGCTCTTCTTCTTCTTTCTCTTTCTGTTTGTGCCGAGTAGGGTTGGTTGCGACCCGCCTTCGAGTTCGACAGATGTCGCTGACTGCTAACATAAGAACATAAGAACATAAGAATAAAGGAGACTGCAAGAGACCATAAGGCCTACACTAGGCAGCTCCGAGGCCTACACTAGGCCTGTGCCCTGGGTATCTGAGCACAAAGGGCAAAAGTGACGACGATATCTAAGCACAAAGGGCAAAGGTGACAACCTCAATATCCAAGCACGAAAGGCAAAGGTGACGATGGTATCCAAACACAAAGAACAAATGTGACCAAGATATCTAAGCACAAAGGGCAAACGTAGCGACCTCGATATCCAAGCACAAAGGGCAAAGGTGACGACCTCGATATACAAGCACAAAGGGCAAAGGTGACGACGACGATATCAGCAAATCGTCTCCTGGCGTGATCTTATAACTCTTTTTTTCCCTTGTACTTATCCTCTTCCTCTTCTTCTTCCTCCCCTTGTTCCTACCTCTACTCTGTATCTAGCCTTCTTCCCTACTTATTCTCTCTCTCTTCTTTAATTTTCCTCTTTCTCCTTATTTCTTCATTCTCCTTCTCTTCCTGTTCCTCTTTCTCATCTTTCCCTTTTTTTTCTTTAACTTGCTCTTCCTACTTCCTACTCTCCTTTTCGATTTAGACCTTCTTCCCTATTACCTCACCCCACCCTCCTCCTCCTCCTCCTCCTCCTCCTCCCCTTCTCCTTATTTAGCCTCTTACCTTCTAATACCCCACAACTTTCCTCCTCCACCTCCTCCTCCTCCTCCTCCTCCTCTTCTTCTTCCTCATTCTCTACATGTATCCCCAACACATCCCCATCCTCTTCCCCATCCCCATCCTCTTCCCCTTCCATCCCTCCTTCAGTGCTGAGAAGGGAAGGGGGACCTCCCTACTATGATGCGCCCCTCTCCCGCTCTCCCCTACTTCTCTCTCAAACTTGAGACGCAACGAAGACTTTGACTTTGGAATTATAATGGGACCTCACCCTCCTCCCTCCCAATCCCTCTCCTTTCCTTCTCCCTTTCTTTCACTCCTTACTCTCTTTCCTTCTCCCTTTCCTTCTCCCCTATTTCCTCTCCTTCTCTTCTTTTTCCTCCTATTCTTTCCCCTTCCTCTCCTCTTTCTAATCCTCGTCTTCCTCATCTTTGTCTTCCCTTTTCCCCTCTTCCTCCTCTCTTTTGTCTTCCTCTTCCTTTTCAACTTTCTCTTCGTCAATATTTCAATCTCTGCATCTCATTTTATTTTGCTTTTTCTTCTCTTCTATTTCGTTGCTTCTCTTCCCCTTTCTTCCCACTCCTCTTTTCTATTCGTCCTTCTTCCTCTTCTACTACTTCTCTGCGTCCTCTTCCTCCTTACTCCTCCTCTTCTTCCCTCCTCTGTCGTCCTCCTTTTCCTTCATCCACATCACAGTCCTCGGCTCCTCTCCCGTCCTCTTCCTCATTTTATTCCTCTTTTTCGCTCATCTCTTGTCCTCGTCTTCCTTCATCATCCTCCCCATCTTCCTCATTCCTCTCTTGCCTTCCTCTTCCTCATCTTCTCCTCTCCTCTCTCCACTTTTCCTAACCTCTACTCTTCTTCGCTCCTCCCTCGTCCTCTTTTTCCACCATCCTCCTTCTCGTCTCTCTCTTGCCTCTATCTTGTTCTCTTGTTCCTCTTTTTCGTCTTCTCTCCTCTTTCTCTCTCTCTCTTTCTCTCTCTTTCGCTTTACATCTTCTATTACTTCATTTACATTCTCGTCGCTTTTTTTATACATTCCTCTTTCTCTTCATCTTCCTCGATCCTCCCCTTTGCTTCTCCTCCTCCACCTCTTCCTCCTCCTCCTCCTCTTCCCTTCCTCTTCTGCCTGAATAATGCATGTATGACGTCGACTCGAAGGGCATATTTAGCCTCGCGCGGACCTCGACCTGATACACATATTATTGAAGGATAACAAATTTAGAAAAGTATTAGCCTCGCACGGGGCGCCAAAAATCTTCCATATATCGAGCAACCCAAATGTAGACGAACATTTGAAATTTAATTATATTTCCCATAAATGTCGGCCCAATCTGAAGTTTCAGTTTCAGCGTTTTCCCATTTGTTTATAAGAAGAAAAGTGTTACTTCAGCACTGAAATTCAGGTTAATTATGAAGAAATATGGCCATGTGTCTGAAAATTCTTTCATGTTTGTTTGTTTCTACTGAAGTCACCACGGGCCTAATCCACGTCCTGCGGCTTCAGAATGGTCAGCTTCAGTCCATTTCAACTCCGTCTATTCCACCTCAGAGCCCTGAAATACTTCCGGTCTATTCTGTTCCAAATTCCTGAAACTAAGTCTTCCTGAAGGCCACTACCAACTCCTGAAGTCATTCTACCTATACCCATTTCAGCATTCCTAAAATTCAGTCCCTTGAAATATATTGCTTCAGCAATTCTGTGGATGTACCCAAGCATGATCGCACTCACCCCTCTTCCTCCTAATCTAACCTAACCTAAAACCTAACCTAACCTAAAAACTAACCTAATCTAAAACCTGACCTAACCTAATACCCAACCTAAAACCTAACCTAATCTAAAATCTGACCTAACCTAATACCTAACCTAACCTAAAACCTGACCTAACCTAAGACCTAACTTAACCTAACCTAACCTAACCTAACACTTACTTTAACTAAAAACCTAACCTCACCTGAGCTAACCCCCTTCAATCTGCACCTGCCACCCTAAACGCGGGTACCTTACATTTCACACACATTCATCCCTTCTCCCCCATCTCTTCTCTCCCAATCCATCTCCACCTACCCTAATCCCCCCTCTCTTCACTCCCCCTTCTTTTACCTACCCTTCTACCCCCCCCCATCCATCTCAACCTCCCACCTTCGCTCAACTGTCACATTCAATCCATCCACATGACTCCGCTCCTGGGTTTCCATTACAGGTTGATTCACCTCCTCCTCCTCCTCTTCCTCCTTCTCGTCCTCCTCCTCCTCCTCCTTCTTGTCCTCCTCCTCCTCCTTCTCCTCCTCCCCCTCCCAATTCGACCCTTTACTTTCACTAAAGGGCCTGTCCTTCTTCTCATGCTTCCCTATTTTGTCCCTATTTCCCTACTTTGTCCTTTTCCCCTATTTGTCCTTTTTCCCTATTTTATCCTTATTTCCCTCTTTGTTCTTTTTCCTATTTTGTCCTATTTCCCTATTTTGTCCCTATTTCCCTGATTTGTCCTTTTTCCTTATTTTGTCCTATTTCCCTATTTTGTCCCTATTTCCATTCTTGCCTCTTACAAGACGGACGGCGGAACACTCGAAGAACTTCGTTCTTGTAAACGCTGATCGGGTTTATTTACAAGACACAGACGTGGTGGTGAGGCTGCATTTCATCCCGAGAACAAAATCCTCTGTGTCTGACTGTTCAAACACGACAAGGGATTTTATTCAGAGCCTTCAACTCAGTGACGCCCTTCATTCAATTTCTTCTGGCTACAACGAAACGATTCTATTCAGCTAAGAGGCGTCCCCGAGACGAATAAAATCATATGTTGGTGGCCTGAATAAAATCTATGAAGCAGCCATCATGTTCACTCTTACAATAAAAATAGAATTAAACAAATAAATAAGAATATTTCATTCTGGCTAATGCCAAGCGATCTCCTTCATTTCGAAGAAATACACGCTACTGAAGTAGTCAAATTTAATATTTCATGTATATATGTATGT
>NC_134781.1:24987277-24992277 GCF_046742065.1 Oratosquilla oratoria | reverse complement strand
GGGAGCAAGGAGAAGAAAGAGGAGAAGGAGGAGAAAAGAAGAGGAAGAAGAAGAAGAACAGAAGGAAGATGAAGAAAAGGATGAAGGAATGGAAGGGAAGGGAAGGGAAGGGAAGATGGAAAAGAGGGAGGACGGGGAGGAAGAGGAGGAGGAGGGTAGGGAGGAGGATAGGGAGGAGGGCTAAGAGGAGGGCGAGAAGGGTGATGTGAAGGAGAAAGAGGAGGAGGAAGACAGGAGAGAGGTGAGGGAAGAACGGGAAAGGAGAGGGGAGATAATAAAAACAACAAACAAAACCTGGAATAACATGTAAAAAAAATCAAAGAAGAGGAAGATAGTGAATAGAGGAGGAAAGGAAGATGGAGAGAAGGTAGGTCAAAGGCGAGAAAGAAGACTGGAGGAGTGTTTAGGAGGAGGAAGAGGGGAGGGGAGGGAAGGGGAAGGGAGGTCAATGGGAGGAAGAGTGGATAGGGTTGAGACATGGGGAGCGAGGGAAGGAAAGGAAGGGAGAGGAGGAGGGGAGGAGAGAAGAGCAGAAGAAAGAAGAGGAGGGGAAGAAAGAAGAGGAGGGGAAGAAAGAAGAGGAGGGGGACAGATAGTAGGAGGGGAAGAGAGAAGAGCAGGAGAAAAAAGAAGAGGAGGGGAAGAAAGAAGAGGAGGGGGACAGATAGTAGGTGGGATGTGTAAGGAAGGGGAGGAAAGAGGAGAGGAAAGGAAAGAAGACAGGAAGAGAAACGAAGAAAAAAAGGGAAGAGGAGTGGAATGGAGAGGAGGGGAAGGTGAGGGGAGGGGAGAGGAAGAGACAGGTGGGGAGAGGAGGGAAGAGGAGGGGAGAGGAAGGGAGGGGAGGGGTCAGGAGGGGGAGAGCGAGGAGAAGCAGCGATATAAAATGGAATGAAAACGAAAAAAAAAAAAAATTGACAAAAATAGAGAGAAAGAAAGAGAGTAGAGGAGGGGATGAATAGATGAAAGGAGTTGAGGGAGGGTGGAGGAAGGACGAGTAGGAGGAAGAGGAAAATGAGGATGAGAAGAAGTAGGAGGGGAAGGAGGAGGAGGAGGAAAAAAAGGAGGAAGTGGAGGAGGAGAAAGGGGAGAAAGTTAAGAAAGAGGAAATGAAGGAGGAAGAGGAATATAATAAGAAATAATAGAAAGAATAAGGGGGACAGGAATAGGAGTAGGAGAAGGAAGAGAAGAAGAGAAAGAGGAGGAAGAGGACAAAACGGAGGAGCAGCATAATGAGAAAGCAAAGGAGAAGGAGTAGGAGAGGCGAGGAAGAGGAAGAGGAGGAGATAAAGAGAGAGAGACAGAGAGAGAGAGAGAGAGAGAGAGAGAGAGAGAGAGAGAGAGAGAGAGAGAGAGAGAGAGAGAGAGAGAGAGAGAGAGAGAGAGAGAGAGAGAGAGAGAGAGAGAGAGAGAGAGAGAGAGAGAGAGAGAGAGAGAGAGAGAGAGAGAGAGAGAGAGAGAGAGAGAGAGAGAGAGAAGGGGTTGAGAGGAACAGCGTCGTCACCCGAAATAAAACTCCTTTTCATGATTCATACAGCTGGACGCAGCTGCAACAGCAGCAGATACAGTGAGTGCCATCACAAGACAGAGACCGTAGCTGGATCACATAACAAAGGCCCCAGCTACTTCAAATATACCCAATAACCCCAACAGCTGCATCAAGCAGCTGCAATACATAACAATGGTATCACCAGCTGTAAAGAGAACCCAGCTGATTTCCAGCTGTATCACAGACTACAGGGTTCCAGCTGCTTTGCTTCCTCGTTAGCACATATGCAGCTCACCACTTAATGCAGCTGCTTGGTCATCCAACTCCAGCTGTACAGAATTTGCAAACCACAGTGGTTTGCAAAGAGGGATCCTTTCGCGCCAGCTGCCACTTCCTTCCCCGTGATTCTGGCTGTCGCCGGGCGATTTCATTCAGCTCCCTGGCACTTCCTTCCCTCTACAACGACGGGATTAACCCTTTCCTTTGATTCTAGCTACCTTCGGGCTGTCTGATTCATCTTTGGGGTAACCTTCTCGGTAGTGAAGTAACTGTTTTTAGTTTTAGACAATACGTGTATATATATATATATGTATATATATATATATATTATATATATATATATATATATATATATATATATATATATATATATATATATAAAGGATTACAAAGGCGGAGCATGCCGACAGGAGACCTTTTGATCCATATCTAGGTCGGGTGAAAAAAAGAAAAAAAATAATAATAAAATAATAAATAAAAACTATAATAATGTAAACAAATAAAATACATAAATAAATGCATAGGTATAGTTAAAATGATAAACAAACAGGTAAATATTAAATAATAAATTAACATATAACTAATAATAAATGAAAATCAGACAGACAAATGATAACAAAACAAAAACAAATAATATAAGATAAATTATAATCATTACAGCATCTTACTTAAGTATTTATCTAAATAATTCTTAAAGCTTCGAACTGAACTACATTGCACTACCTGTGCAGGAAGTTTATTCCATTCATTAACTACACGGTTGGCAAAGTTGTTTCTACCTACTTCCAAATTGAATCTATTTCCGGACAGTTTGAGACCATTGTTTCTTGTCTGATTCTCATTCAATGTGAAAATTTGGTCACTTTTGATGTTGTCAATTCCCTTTAAAATCTTAAAGACCTGTATCAAGTCACCTCTGAGTCTACGCTTTTTTAGGGAAAACAGATTCATGTGCTTTAGTCGATTTTCGTATGATATATTTTTGATATTTGGAATCAGTTTTGTGGCTCGCCGTTGTACTTTTTCCAGTCTGTCAATGTCTTTAATGAGATTCGGTGACCATACGGAAACAGCATATTCCAAATGTGGACGAACTAACGATTTATATAGCTTGTTAATGAGTGATGGACTTTTGAAATCAAAAGATCGAGCAATCAGTCCCAGAATCTTATTTGCTTTCTCAGAGGCTGAAATACATTGCTTGGATGATTTGAGGTCGTTACTAATAATTACGCCGAGATCTTTTTCACTATCCACTTTTGTTAACGAATTTCCAAATAACTTGTAATCGTACTTACTGTTATTTTTACCTATGTGCATTACCTTGCATTTACTTGTGTTAAATTTCATTAGCCATTTTTCAGACCATTGCTGTAATTTATCTAAATCTTCTTGAATATCTAATTGGTTTGAGTGATCATTTACCACTCCGCACAGTTTTGTATCATCAGCAAATTTGGAAACAGTAGATTTTAGTCCATGGTCTATATCATTTATATATACTATGAATAGAAGTGGCCCAAGAACGGAACCCTGAGGAACTCCACTTGCAACACTTTTCCATCCAGAAGTTTTTCCATTTAAAACAACTCTCTGTTTTCGACCATTCAACCAATTACTAGTCCAACCTAATAGGCTACCACTTATTCCATGCAAAGCTAGTTTAGTAAGTAATCTTCCGTGTGGGACGGTATCAAAAGCTTTTGCAAAGTCTAGATATATTAAATCTATATTGTTTCTTTTGTCATAATTCGAGATAACTGTGTTGTAGAATTCGAGTAAGTTAGTCACGCAAGAACGTTTCCGTCTGAAACCATGCTGGCTATCATTTATCAAACGGTTACTTTCTAAATGATGTTCGATAGCATCTCTGATGATAGTTTCCATTATTTTTCCTACGATTGAAGTCAAACTTATAGGCCTATAGTTATTTGGTTTCTTTTTGTCACCTTTTTTGAATATGGGAGTAACGTTAGCTAGTTTCCATTCTCTTGGGACATCTCCGGATATGATGGATTTCTTGAAAATAATTTCTAATGGAACAACAATCTCATTTTTCATTTCCTTTAAGATTCTCGGATGCCAACCGTCAGGCCCTGGTGTTTTTTTAACTTTGAGTTTGTCTATACACCTTTTAATTTTTTCTTTTGTTATATTTACCGTAGTGAGTAAGTTTACCCCAGACTTTTCACAGGTTTCAGTTTGGAATTCACTTTGAGGTGTTTCGTTTACGAATACCGAGCTAAAATAATTGTTTAAGATATTACACATTCCTTCATTTGAATATTCAAGTTGACCATCAGCAGATAATAGTGGACCAATGTGATTCCTAACAACCTTTTTATCTCTAATGTAACTATAGAATTATTTGGGATTCTCTTTGGATTTATCAGCGATGTTCATTTCGTATTGTCGTTTTCTTTTTCTTATTGTCTTTTTTAAATCTCTCTGTATTGATACATAACTTTCATAGTCATTAGATGCACCCGAGCACTTATATTTCTTATAAGCCTGTCTCTTTTTAGCAATACTTTTTTCAGTTTCTTTGTCGAGCCACTTTGGGCGAGCCTGATTTGGGGGACGTCTGTCCTTAAAAGGAATGTAAGTTTGAATCATCTTAGTGAGCGTATTTTGAAATATTTCCCTCATCTGATCTACAGGCCTTTCGTTTAATTTTGCCTCCCAATCTGTAAGCTGAAGCTCCTGACGTAGTCCTATGAACTGAGCTTTACTGAAATCGGGTATTTGTATGTATATATATATATATATATATATATATATATATATATATGTATATATATACATATATATATATGTATATATATATATATATATATATATATATATATATATATATATATATATATATATATGTGTGTGTGTGTGTGTGTGTGTGTGTGAGAGAGTGAGAGAGAGAGAGAGAGAGAGAGAGAGAGAGAGAGAGAGAGAGAGAGAGAGAGAGAGAGAGAGAGAGAGAGAGAGAGAGAGAGAGAGAGAGAGAGGTGGGTGGGAAGAAGAAAGACTGGAGTCACGATCCGAGTATTATTCTTGACTAGTTTTGCTAAAAACTTTTTCAAAAACTTGTAGCGAAACTAGTCAAGAATAAAACTCGGATTAAGACTCCAGTCTTTTCTCTTTATACCCACTTCAACTTGTTAGAATGTCTCAACAATATACATACATATATATATATATATATATATATATATATATATATATATATATATATATA
>NC_134781.1:24972277-24977277 GCF_046742065.1 Oratosquilla oratoria | reverse complement strand
GGAAGGAAAGAAATAATAAAGGAAAGGGAAAAAGAAAGAGGGTAGGAAGAAAACATAATATGAAGGAGAGAAGGTGGGAGGGAAGGAAAGGACGGACGAGAAAGGAGAAAGAGAAGGAATGGAAGGGAGATGGGAAAAGAGGGAAGGGAAGGAGACAGGAGAGAGAAGATGGAAAAGAAAAAGAAGGAAAGAATGGATAAAAGGAATGAGAGAAAAGGAGGGAAAGAAATGAGGAAAGAAAATGGAAGGAAAGGAGAGACAAAAGGAATAAAAGAAAAAGAGGAAAAGAAATGAGGAAAGAAAAGGAAGGAAAGGAGGGACAAAAGGAATGAAATAAAAGGAGGAAAAGAAATGAGAAAAGAAAAGAAAAGAAAAGGAAAGGAGAAAGAGGGAAGGGGGGGGGGAGACAGGTCAAGGACCTCTCTTCTGATGCGAGATCGCAGTGCATTGTGGGCAAAAGAAGACGTGGGTTTCGACATGTCGCCAGAAGAAGGTAGAAGAAGAAGGAGTCGGTGAACAAGGAAGGGGAGGAAAGGCGGGCAGGGAGGGAGGGAGGGAGGGAGGGAGGGAAGGAAGGAGGGAGGTGAAGGAAAGGTAAAGGGAGGGATGGGGTGAGGAAGGGTGTGGGAAAAGGGAAGGGGCATGAGTTCCTTCCTTCCAACTTACCTATCCCCTCCCTCCATCCTTCCCTATCTGTCTACTTACCCACCTCCTAATGACCTCCTTCCCTCCCTCCTATCCTCCCAACTTCCCTCCAATTTACCTGTCTACCTATCCCCTTCCTCCCTCCTTCCCTACCTGTCTACCTACCTGCCTACCTCCTAATGACCTCCTTCCTTGCCTCCTATCCTCCCAACTCCCCTCCCTGAAGGGGATGGACAGGAGGGACCCGTTGTCCTCTCCTCCTCCTCCTCCTCCTCCGGACACGGTCCTCGAGGTCCGGGGGAGGGTAATATGCAAAAGGAATATTAAAGTTCGCTTTTGAAAGCGACAAAGGATTGGGTCCCGGAACTGTGGAATACGCATTCAGGGCGGGCTTTTAGGGGCCACGTCGGGGGTGAAGGGGGAGGGGGGAAAGGGGGGAAAGGGGGGCGTAAGGAGGGGGGAGAACACATGGGAAGAAGTGGGAAGGGAAAGGAGGAATGGGGAAAGGGAAAGAGAGGAAAGGTGAGAGAGAAGAAGGAATGGAGGAAAGGGGAAAGGGAGAATAAGGCAAAGGGAAACGGAGAAGTGGAAGAGGGGAAAGGGAAGAAAAGAAAGGAAAGAGGGGAAGGGGAGGAGGGGAAGGGAAAGAGGGGAAGAGGGAAGGGGAGGAGGGGGAAAGGGAAGAGGGGAAAGGGAGCAGAAGGGAACTAGAAAAGACGGGAAAGAGAGGAACAGAAGGAAGGGAACGGAAGGAGGAGAAAGGGAAGAGGAAAAAGGGAAGACAAGAAACGAGATCAAGAAACTGGAAGAGGGAAGGAATAAATGGTGAAGGGGAAGAGGGGAAGGGGAGGAGGGGAAGGGAAAGAGGGGAAGGGGAAGAGGGGAAGGGGAAGAGGGGAAGGGGAAGAGGGGAAGGGGAAGAGGGGAAGGGGAAGAGGGGACGGGGAAGAGGGGAAGGGGAAGAGGGGAAGGGAAAGAGGGGAAGGGAAAGAGGGGAAGGGAAAGAGGGGAAGGGGAAGAGGGGAAGGGAAAGAGGGGAAGGGGAAGAGGGGAAGGGGAAGAGGAAGAAGGGAAGGGGAAGAGGGGACGGGGCAGAGGGGACGGGGATGAGGGGACGGGGAAGAGGGGAAGGGAAAGAGGGGAAAGGAAGAGGGTAAGGGGATCAGGATCAACGAGAGACCACGATAGAACACATGGGGAGAGGGGAAAGAGGACAAGGGGATGGGGGCTACAAAGAAAGTAAAATGGATTTTTTTTTTTGGGGGGGGGCATAAGGAGGGGGGAGAGCGGAGTCTATGGAGGAGAGTAGCGAGAGAAAGCAGAAAGGAAGGAATGGGAGAAGGAATGGTAATAATACACACACACACACACACACACACACACACACACACACATATATATATATATATATATATATATATATATACATATACGTATACATATATATATATATATATATATATATATATATATATATACATATATATATATATATGGAGGGCGAAGCTGGAAGATGAGGATAAAGTGTGCGCGGGTGTGTGGGGCAGGGTTGAGAGGGGGGGTTGGGGAAGGAAGGGATGGAAGGGAAGGGAAAGAAAAGGAAAGGGAAAGGAAAAGGTGGTCAAAGTTAAGGGTAGGACGGCGTGGAAAGGTAGAGAGAGGGAAAGAATGCAAAAAAAGAAAGTTACAATATATATATATATATATATATATATATATATATATATATATATATATATATATATATATATATATATATATATATATATATATACATATAGTCTGCAGGATGACACAATTTCATTAATCACACTAATATTTTTGTTTCTGCAACTCTCACTGTTAACTTGAAATGATCTCGAATAAACTTTTAACTAAACTTGATGACCTTTGTGTGAGGTGATGGCTCCATAGGTTATATACAGTCATTATTTCATGGCCATTAGTCACGTCCCTACGGACCAGAGGCACTTGGCCTTCATTGTAAATAAACCCCCTTGGAAATTCGGTAAGAAAATACACCTTTTCGACGGAAAAAAACTGATGCGAGCAATTTTGCTGTAACAAGCATACGTCCTAATTCAGAAATTAAGGAAAGCTCAACTCCCCTCTATGCAAAGAGCTATGTTCCATAGATGATACAGGTCTTAAAAAAAAAAAAAAAAAAAAAAAGCTTGACAGTAAGACGCCATGATCATGAATAGAATAGCCTGGCGACAGCCACAGCAAGGGATAAAGCACCACCAGGTATGGAAGGGTTCAGTCCCTAGAGAGGGAGGGAGAGAGAGCCTCAGAGAGACAACAAGACCGCTGGGCTGGAGGAGGTGGAACGAAGATAGGAAAAGGAAAAAAAGAAAGAAACTGATGGGGACAGAGTAGGAAGATCTAGATTAAAGTGGCAGGTTAAAGAGGAGTAAGACGAGGAGGAGGAGGAAGACGTGGAGGAAGAGGAGGAGGAGAATAAGGAAGAGAGCGAGGACAAGGAAAAGGAAGAGAAGGAGTAGGATGTGTGACATGGGGAAAAAGGAGGAGGAGGAGGAGGAGGGAGACGAAGGGAGGAACATGAGGAAGAGGAGAAAGGAGAGAGGTAGAAGAAGGGACAGAGAAGGTGCAAGAGGAGGAGAAGGAGGGGGGAGAAAAGGGGAAGGAAAGAGGGGGTAGAATGGGAATGAGAAAGAGAATAGGGAGAAGGAGAAGAAGAAGAAGAAGGAAAAGTTGTTTGGGAATTATGAAGAAGAGTAGGAGGAGAAGGAGCAGCAGGAGAATAACGAGTAGGAGGAATTTGGATAAGATGGGGAAAAAGGTTCAGGAGATGGAGGAGATGGGCAGGAGGAGGAGAAAAAGGAGGAAGAGGTGGAGGAGGAGGATGACAAAAGGAAGAGAAAGAGGAGGAAGAAGAGGAGGAAGAGGTGGAGGAGGTGGAGAAGGAGGAGGAAGAGGTGGAGGTGGAGGAGGAGAAGATGAAGGAGGAGAAGGACAGGAGGAGGAAAATGAGGAGGAAGAGGTGGAGGAGGAGGTGGAGGAGAAGAAGGAGGTGGTAGAGGAGGAGGACAAGAGGAGGAGAAAGAAGAGGAAGAGGTAGAGGAGGAGGAGGTGGAGGAAGAGGAGGTGGAGGAGCAGAAGGTGGAGGAGGGGAAGGACAGGAAGAGGAGAAAGAAGAGGAAGAGGTGGTGGATGAGGAGGACAAGAGGAAGAGAACAAGAGGAGTAGAAAGAGGAGGAAGAGGTAGGGGAGGAGGAGCAGAAGGTGGAGGAGAAAGAGGAGGAAGAGGTGGAGGAGGAGGAGGAGGAGGTGGAGAAGAAGGAGGAGGTAGAGGAGGAGGAGAAGGAGAAGGCACTGAGGCAGTGATAGTGTGGTGAGGAGCCTGGTGGACGCGCCGCTCCGGGCCAGAGCGTTGGACCTAATCACGAGAACAATGAGGGAAGTCTTGATGGTCCCAGCGCCCCCCTCCCCCTCCTCCCCTCCCCCCAACCCTCCTGAAGCGCTGTCGGTGGAGGAAGGTGGAGGAAGGGGGGAGGGAGGGGGAGGGAGTTAGGGGGAGAGGGGGAGGGTGTCTTCCCTCGCTTTTGACTTAAAAGGAGAGTACTATTCATTCCGTGCCTGCAATTGGTGCAGGACGGAACTTCTGTTATCCCTTAAATCATACAAGGAAGTACGTATACATATGCGCACACACGGAAATACATATACACATACGTACACATGTACGCGCTCTTTCTTTATGGTTTTCTCACACACACACACACACACACACACACACACACACACACACACACACACACACACACACACACACACACACACACACACACACACACACACACACACACACACACACACACACACACACACACACACACACACACACACACACACACACACACACACACACAATCGACTATGAGGTCTCTTTAGGATGGAACAGAAGAATAACCACAGGATATGAGAGCTTAAAAGGATGCTAAGAAATAATTCTTCAGTAAGGACACATTAATTTGCGGAAACTGCTATGTGGAGAAAGCCAGAATCCTGTCAAGCGTCATAAACGAATCTGAGACTAACACGAAGCTCAGAGAAGAGACGAGCCTGACTCTTATCCTCATTATCAAAAATTAGACTTCCTCACAAACCGGAAGGTACTGTTCTAGCCGTACGAGGTGACAGGCTCTTCAACCACTAGGAGAAGAAACAACGCTGTTGTTTATATTCCCGATACATTTTCTTTTTACCGGCAGGTAAAAAGTAACAACACGTCATCGTTCCTCTTACTGTGTTCCACTGAAGCCAAAGGAAAAATTTGCATCAGTGGAAGATTAAGCTCAGGAAGATCACTAATCACTTTGCTAAGGAGAACC
>NC_134781.1:24964777-24967277 GCF_046742065.1 Oratosquilla oratoria | reverse complement strand
CATTTTGGATTACATTTCTTCCCCTTTAGGGCAATTACTCTGATGGACTATGTAGCATACGGTAAAGGAACTCCCATACATACACTTAGATATGTGTACATACATACAGCGTATATGTACATGCATATATATGCACCATAATATAGATGTATATGTACATGCATATATATATATATATATATATATATATATATATATATATATATATAATATATACTGTATATATATATATATATATATATATATAAACATATATATATACAAACTGTATATATATATATATATATATATGTGTGTGTGTGTGTGTGTGTGTGTGTGTGTGTGTGTGTGTGTGTGTGTGTGTGTGTGTGTGTCTGTGTGTGTATGTATGTATGTATACGTATAATAATGTGTATATGTACAGAATAAGTATATATATATATATATATATATATATATATATATATATATACATATATATATATATGTATGTTGATAATTTGTGAATACAGTTGTGTGAGCGCTTGTGTGTGTGTGTGTGTGTGTGTGTGTGTGTGTGTGTGTGTGTGTGTGTGTGTGTGTGTGTGTGTGTGTGTGTGTGTGTGTGTGTGTGTGTGTGTGCATGTGCGTGTGTGCTTGTGTGTGTGTGTGTGTGTGTGTGTGTGTGTGTGTGTGTGTGTGTGTGTGTGTGTGTGTGTGTGTTTGTGTGTGTGTGTGTGTGTTTTTGTGCGTGTGTGTGTGTGTGTGTGTAATTTACCACGATCTTAGATCGCGGGTTGAATGGGTGATCGACAGCTATTACCCTCCCGGATTAGAGCTAAGAGCTCATATATGGCCCGATCTATGAATAATGCAGTGACCTTACACATACGCACGCACACACACACACACATACACACACACACAGACACACACATACACACACACACACTCACACATACACACACACACACACACACACACACACACACACACACACACACACACACACACATACATAAGGTGGTTGAGAGCTACACTATTTCACGGTCGAGCCGTGTGTGTATGTGTGTGTTTGTGTGTGTGTATGTGTGCGTGTGTGGGTATGTGTGCATTTGTATGTGTTGTAACATCTGCTACTTACACTCGACATCACACGAAGAGTCTTGAAACTAATTTCGTGCCCCTTCCCTACCGTTTGGTCCTGTTCCTGTTATTCAATCTGCCGCCACAAAGCTATTTCATTCATCTTCGCGGCACCTCCTCTTCGAGAGCACCCGGGGCTGAGTTACCGGGGCGCTATCCAGGAGACAGAATGCGAAGGAGGAGACTAATTGGTTTGAAGAAAACGCCTAAACAAAAACGGGTCGATGTCATCATCGAAGTCTCCGGGGTAGAAGTCAATCTCTTCTACACCGTAATGGAAAACACAAAAAACGTTTCCGCTGAAAGCGTTTTAGACATTTCTAGTTTTCTTCCGCTCATGCGCTTATATTTTTTTTACAACACGTAACGAACAGCAAGACGCCTCACAAAGACTGTTTGGCTCCCCTCCTTGACTATCATAACTGATGAACACTTGAATCCACAACAGTGGGCAACCACATGACAACGAACCATCTGTTATGTATGAGTGTCAATGGCATTGTGGAGCAGAGGAAACGAACAGACTTTAGCTACGGATTATATATGCAACTTTGGCTACATCGGCCACAGGAAAGGTCTGAACTCTTTAAGAAAAGGTGACCCACGTTATGGATTCTCTTGTGACAAATACTAAATATTTTCTTTCCATTGATGCACACCTAGACGACCCTCAGCTGAATAAAATCATCCGGTGTTTTCTTAAGTATACCATACTTAGACAGTTTTCTTTCTTAGCCTCCTGAGAACCACCTCAGCACTGAATGAAATCGTCGGATATCCATTAACTAGCGCTAGTTTCCAGCTTTTGACCCCCCCCCACACCAGCCTTCCACCCCAAAGGGAATAATAGACCCAAGGCTGAGACACCTCTACTGCAGAGGAAGTCACCGAACTAACCGAATTGCTGGAGACGCTGCTTCTGACCCAGGGCAGTAGACAAGATACAGGGATGACCCGTCATCCAGGAGGTGCCAAGATAAGAGTGAGGGAAGAGTGTGGAGGGGAGTGGAGTATACTCGTATAAGGGATGGAATGGGCGGGAGTTGTTTCTATACCTTTGTTTTTTAGCTACCGCCCTTATAAGAATAAAAAAAAGCCTTGGTATAAGTATGTATGCACTGGAGACACTAGTGGCGTAGTCTGAAATACAGGGTCTCTTATTCGCTTAGTTGTGGATTCGAATCCTGCACTTCTCTCTGATTCCCAGCATCGACTGTGACCTGCCCCGACAGTCCGAACGCATAGGGCAAAAGAGATGGCTTCGGCCGCAGATACACGCTTCCTGGTGTAGGGTAATCTTTTCGAGGTAGGTGCATGAGCCATAAGGAGCATCCAGGACCAAAGGTCGCCGAAGAAGTCCAAAACTAATTTTCAGAACCCGTAAAGGTCACTGGGA
>NC_134781.1:24954777-24959777 GCF_046742065.1 Oratosquilla oratoria | reverse complement strand
TGTAATTCTCCTCTTTTTTTGTGTGCGTTTTCATCGATTGTTTTTGGGGTCGTTTCTCCCGGGGAGGGGTCGCCAATCGCAGGCCAGAATGCCCGCCACAAAATTTTACTTTATTTCTATTTATTATAAATTTATACAATCAATATATTAATTTTTCTATATATCTTTTATCCCATGCTATGGAGCGGGCGAACGTATATCCACAGGCAACATAGCAGTATCATATTCTTTTATGTTTATATTTTTTATCAAGTCAGATAACAAAATCAATATTAACAGAAAGTTAGTTTGATTTCCAGTAAAACTTCTTACTTACTTCTAGAATAACAATAGATCAACAAAAAGAGAAATCATAAGGAGGTGCAAAGAACGCCATAATATTCAGTGAAGCCAATGAATTACACCAAACCTCTTCATGAGGTCACATGATATTATTTCCCGAAGTGAATTGCCCTGTTCTTGTACCGACCTGGGGCCGGAAGACTTGTGTCGTTGTCGTCCGACATCACAAAGACGACGACGACGACGATGACGACGATGACGACGAAGAAGGTTTTGTGATCATTTAGGGACATTGTCTTTTGTTTTGTCTTGTTTGTTTTTGTGGCCGCAGATCCACATTCCTCCTGTGTGTTGGCAGCGCCGCAAAACATCATTACATGATACATGTGTTATCTCTTGTTATGTCTGCTGCTTGTTCTTCGGAGATTGTTTGTCAACAGGACCGCGATGTCGAGTTCGTTTGATCGTCCGTGTGCAAATGCGGAAGGAACTCTCTCTCATTTTGGCTTATTTTTCTTTCGTAGGTCTGTGTCGTCTTTTTTTTTTTTTTTCTTTTTTTGTAGGAGAAGCAAGTCATCACATTCTTTTTCCTGTTATTTTATTTTTTATTTTTTATGATTAATAGAATAATTAATTAATTTTTTTTCATTTCTAAAAGGCATAGTCACCCTTCCAGCATGTTTTTTAGTTTTGTCTTTTTTTATTTTTCCTTCGTATAAACGAGTCATCTTAAGCTTTCAGGGCGACCACAAACCACGTTCGATGACCCGCTTTGTTTTGGCAGACTGTCCTTTTGTTTTCGCTCGATTGTTGGCTTCCAGCAGGCACAGATTTTCTTTATTTGTCAACAAAGCCGCAATAAATACTCCATAATCTCTCTCTCTCTCTCTCTCTCTCTCTCTCTCTCTCTCTCTCTCTCTTTTGTTCATTTGTTTGTTGTGACTTGTGACCCCACTTAAGTTTTCCGAACTTTATTTATCTTTTTATATTTTCATTCCTTTCCTGGATACTGCGTGACGCTTTCCATATTGCAGTGGAGGTGTCTGGCAATAATGCAGACGGGGGTCAGCAATCGTAAATGAGAGAGAGAGAGAGAGAGAGAGAGAGAGAGAGAGAGAGAGAGAGAGAGAGAGAGAGAGAGAGAGAGAGAGAGAGAGAGAGGATCTTTCTACGTTTGCCACCAAGTCTGGGATTTGTTTTTCATCTTCCGTTGACTTGTTTCCATATCTGTACCTTTCGCTGCGACAATCGAAATCCACTGTATTCCGAATAGGAAATATATATACATAGATATAAAACACACACACACACACACACACATATATATATATATATATATATATATTATATATATATATATATATATATATATATATATACACTGAATGGTTCCCAGCGATCAATTGATATGTTTTTATTCAACCACAAACAACTTTTAATTCCCTGCCATCGCAATCGAGACTGAAGAATCGCTTGATGGAGACATTTTGTTGGAAATTGAAACGTGGACGAGCCGAGGATTCGAACCCAGCTAACCCGTTATGGGTTAGCTGGGTTCGAATCCTCGGCTCGTCCACGTTTCAATTTCCAACAAAATGTCTCCATCGAGCGATTCTTCAGTCTCGATTGCGATGGCATGGAATTAATAGTTGTTTGTGGTTGAATAAATATATATATATATATGTATATATATATATATATATATATATATATATATATATGTATATATATATATATATATATATATATATATATATATATACATACATACATATACCAAGGCTTTTTCCCCCTTACAAGGGGGGTAGCCAAAAAGAAAAAGGCACAAAATCATTCCCACCCATTCCATCCCTGAATACACTCCACACCCCTCCACCCTCCCTCTTATCTTAGCACCTCCTGAATGACGGGTCATCCCTGCACCTTGTCCACTGCCCTGGGTCAGAAGCAGTGTCGCAAGACACAGCACATCCACAGCAAGGCCGCTTCATTAAATCGGCGACCCCCCCTCTCCGTCCCCCCATTGCATAAAATGAGAGGACGGGGAGAAATCCCTTCGGGCTGCGTCAAAATTTGCTCACACATACTACCTCACCCCCATCCATATATACATGCACACATACATACACATCGCAAACTTTATAATGGATGATATTCGCAGGGGCACACACACCCTTGGGCATAGAGAGCCAGATGACCTTCATGAAATCACTTGACTTCGGAAAAATATATGAGTGCCAACATCAAGTCTAAGTCAATCTGTAAGCTCTTGATTAACCGTCAGTACTATTTTTTTTTTCTTTTTTTACTGTTGCCACCCAATTTGATTCATTCGCCATAGTGCAGGACCTTGTTAAAAGAAAAGGGTCGAAATTAGGCCGTAGTAAGACTTGTGTTAGTAATTTTATGAATTCTCACAAATTTCCACCCCCTCGTTTCATTTTCTATAAGTTCCGTTTTTCTTTTCTTTTCAGTTTTTTGTAACTTTTATCTTATTCATTTTCTCTTTTTCTGTTATCTTCTTACTCTCACATTTTCTCCCATATTTATTATAAATTTTACTCCACGTTTTTCTCCATTTTCCATTTTTCTTTAATTCTTATTTCCATATTTGATTTCGTTTAACTACATTTTCCTCGCCTATTTCGTTTTCTCTTACCTTCTTCATTTTCTTCCACTCTCGTTTCATTTTTCATTTTCTTCCGCCTACATTTTCATTTTTAAATTAATTACCCTAATTTCTCTCCCACTTTCCATTTTCCTCTTTGCTCTATTTCCCGTTTTCTGTTACATATTTTGTCTTATTTCTTCCTCTTTCCACTTTCTTACACATATCATTATTCAATTTCCCAATATCTTCTATTTGTTGCTGTATCTCTCTTCCCGTTTTTTTCCTATTTCCTCTTCTCTCTACTTTCCTTGTTTTCTTTTATTTTCCATTTCCACCTCCTCACGTCGCTTCCTACTCTCTTCCAACATGAAAATGTGACAAAAGCTTAAATACTTCTCATCGCAAACTAACATCTGTGCAGTAATATGCACGCTTCTTGGAAAACGATATCCTAAAGTTTTATGTAATATGTTTTACAACAAATGCTAACTAACCGCAACACAGATAATTTCTCATCCAACAATCTAAAAATCAAAAGTAAGCGTCAATGTTACACAATTAGCAAATACTGAGCGTACCACGTTAAGACGCGTTGCCACCTCGTGCATGTAAAGGCCACAGATTATCTATGCAAATAAATTTTATATATATATATATATATATATATACATATATATATAATTTTTTATATAAATATATATTTATATAGATACATACATATATGTCTATATATATATATATATATATATATATATCAACAACCATAATGCACCTTAATTCTAAGCCATCAAAGACCAGCATGCTGAAATTGAAATGTGATACTGCCCAGGACTCGAACCCGGCATCCTTATGACAAGTGCGACAGTGACTTACCAACTAGGCTATCAAGATAGTTGGTAAGTCATTGTCGCACTTGTCATGAGGATGCCGGGTTTGAGTCCTGGGCAGTACCACATTTAAATTTCAGTATGCTGGCCTTTGATGGCTTAGAATTAAAGTGCATTGTGGTTGTTAAAATGTATCTATAATCACTGGGACCCATTCAGTGTTGTACATATATATATACATATATATATATATATATATATATATATATATATATATATATATATATATATATATACATCAAGAAACCGTTCCTGAATCATATATAGTAAATTTCTTTCACAAAAAATGAGACCAGAAATATCATAGTAACTACCGACCGATTAGCTTGCTATCAAATGTATATAAAGTATTTTCCAAGATCCTTACAAATACACTAAGTCAAGTTTTAAATGGAAACCAACCAAGAGAACAGGCAGGCTTAAAAAATTGGATATTCGACTCTTGACCATTTGCAGGCGATAAATCAAATAATAGAGAAAACGACAGAATAAAATAAACGTCTTTCTTTAGCTTTAATAGATTACGAAAAAACTTTAGACTCGCTAGAACAAATAGCAAAAATAAACTCGCTACGCAAGCAGGGTACAAACGAACAGATCGTAAGGGTTCTAGAAAAGATTTATGCGAAAGGTACTGCTGAAATTCGATTACACAAAGATACAAAAAATATAAAGATCGAGAAAGGAGTACGGCAAGGCGATACTATATCACCTAAATTATTTACAGCTTGCTATGAAGAGATTTTCAGAAGATTGAGTTGGGAAGAGATAAGTTTGAAGATTAATGACGAACATTTTAATCACTTAAGATTTGCGGATGATAGTATTCTTATTTCAGAAAGAGCAGAAGACTTGCAAGATATGCTGAGTGATCTCAACAAGGAAAGTCTCAAAGTAGGTTTGAAAATGAATAAGAGTAAAACCAAAGTAATGTTAAACACAAAATTTCACAGTAAAGGGATTATAATCGATCGTGAGAGTCTTGAAGAAGTTGAAGAGTATAATTATTTAGGCCAGATGGTGAAAGTGACGAGAGATCATGATGATGAAATAAAAAGACGTATTACAATTGATTGAAAAATGTTTGGTAAGTATAACAAAATCGTTAGAGGCTCTCTATCTCTATGTCTGAAACCTAAACTTTACAATCAATGCATTATGCCAGCTATAATCTACAATGGTGGGAATTACGCTGAGAGGCCGAAAGAGAGCAAGCTGGG
>NC_134781.1:24939777-24944777 GCF_046742065.1 Oratosquilla oratoria | reverse complement strand
TCACGAATAAATCAATATCAATACATCATCCGTGACATATTCCTCACTGCAATAAAAATTATCATCTTAAAAAAAAAAGACACGAAAGCAAAGCTCCATAAAGCCTGCAGAAGGCGTCCTCACACTCCTTTCGAAGCAGATGGAGTTCCTCCTCCTTGAAGGCAAACACTTATTCTTTCTTCTTCTTCAGTTAAAAAAAAAAAAAAAAAAAAAGTGACAGGAGATTATAACAGACGATGACTTCCGAGAAATTTGGTTACGAGCAATTTATCCGCCTCGTCCACCAACAGTTTCAACAAATATCAATTCCAAAGTGCAATATTAGCTCTCCAGAAATCGAGAAATTATTGATAACAATACCAGACTCTTTCTCGCTCTCTCTCTCTCTCTTAGTTTACACAAATTGCAAAGTTCTATAGATTCCCAAACCTCCAATCAGCTCACTCCATCCTCGCGGGACCCAGGTCGAGTCCCCGCCTCCTCGCCCATATCACGCCCACCCCCTACCCCACCCCGCCGACACCGGTAACTGCATCTAGCCCTGGCTGTCGGAGTACCTAAGGCAATGGTGACTTTCTGTGGCAATAAGATGCGTCCTAGTGCTTCAGAATTTCTTCATCTCCGTCAAAATCCTCCTCTTGAATGAGAACTGCGTCATTCCCGTAACATCAACTCCATCAGCTAAAAGTGACATTTCTTTTACTTAGGCACACCGTCCAGGTCATGGTGAGGATGGTCAACAAAAAGAGGAAAAAAAAAAAAAAAAAAGGGTCTACCTGTAAGCTGACCCAGTGCTCCTTATCCGAAACTCGAGAAATGTGTATGCGGCTGCCTTATGGAGTTCTGTTCCCAGGAATACAACTAGGATCTTTCTAGCTGTCGCCAGGTGATTTTATTCATCCATGTTTATGGGGGGTAATGGCCGCCACATTTGTCAGCATTTCTACAACAATATACACAATAATTTTTTTCTCTTTTTAATTGTTTCCGTCTTCGCCTTCATTAACCCTTATTTGTCAAATCAAAATTTTTTATTTCCCGGATATCATTCAAACCTTCCTCCTCCTCTTACTCCTTCTATTTCTCCTCCTCCTCCTCCTCCTCTTACTCTTCCTCCTCTTCCTTATTCTCCTACACCTGTTCCCTAAGTCTCTCTCCATTCTCTTTCTCATCTTCCTCTTCTTCCTATTTCTCTTCTTCCTCCTCCTCTTCCTTATTTTCACTTCTTTCTCGTACTCCTCTCTTCCTCTCTTACTCCTATTTTTTTTTTTTACATATTTTCATTATACAACATCGTTTCCAACTTCATCTCTAGCCTTCTCCTCCTTCCTTCGCCCTTCTTCCATTTCGCCTTCCCCGCCCTTCTTTGAACATCTTTGCTAATATTATTTTGGTTAACACCACACGACTTTAATCAGTCCAGATAATCCCATATGGGGCTTTAGGGGGTGAAGGAGAGGGGGGGATGTTAGTGGTACCCCTACGGACCTGAGCCACAATATGTGGCTCATCTCCACTCAGAGAAGATCGTTGATCGCTTGTAACTTCTGTTATCTCAGATTTCTATTTTCCTCCTGAAATTACTTCTTTACCAATTGAATGACGTCACCTCTTTGGTGCCTTATTGTCCTCAAGTGGACAGAAGCGCTGGTTACTTACTTCTGATGAAATACTCATCTTTGCCCAAAGAAGACTTCAGACTTTCATTTCACCTCTGAAGTCTCTCATTCCACTGAAGTTTCTCATTCCTCTTGACGCGATTGGGACGTCTTCATCTTTTCCTCTTTCTTTTCCTCTTCCTCTTCCTCTTCCTCCTATTCCTCTTCACTTTTCTCTTCCTGTTCTTCCATTGCTCCTATTCACTCCTCCTCACTAATTTCGCCTCCCGTCTTTCCATGCCATCAGATCCCGCCTCTTCCCCTTCCACCTCCACCACCTCCTCTAACTCTTCCTCCTCCTCCTCCTCTCCCTCCCCTCCTCCTCTCTAATTTTGTCCTTCGTCTTCACTTCGGTCTTCCTATGTGGAGCGGAATCCCTTGTCCTACTACCTCCTCCTGTCACTCCTCTTTCTCCTCTTCCTCCTCCTCCTCCTCCTCCTCCCATTTTTTCAGTTTTAATTTTTGGCCTTTTTTCTTCTTTTTCGGCGATATTGTCACATCTTCCTTTTCTCTAACTACGTCCTCTTCGCATCTTCTTTCCCTATCCCTCCTCCTCCTCTCTCACCTTTGACCTCCCCTTTCCTCCTCCACCTTTTCCTCTTCCTTTTCAATTTTACACTCCTCCTCCCCTCCTCCCTCCTCCTCTTCCCCTCTTCCTCTTCCTCTGAGGGCGATTTCCGGCCCCAGTTTCCCCAACAATGCTTACTTTGATCTCCATCCCCTCCTCCTCCTTCACCTCCCCCTCCTCCTCCCCTTCCCCTTCCTCCCCGAAACCTTTGTTTTCGCTCTTTTCCCCCTAATTCATCTCATCTCCTATCCCTCATTTCCCCTCTCTTTTCTTCCTCCACCTCCTCCTCCTCTTTCTCTCCTTCTTGCCCCTAGTATCTTCCCCTTTTGCTTCTCCACAATTATTCATACGTGTTTCTGTTGTCTTTCTGTTCGCCCCTTCCAACCCTCCTCCTCCTCTTCTACTTCGTCTTCCTCCTCCTCCTCTTGTCCTTCGTCTTCCTCCTCCTCCTCTTCATCATCACCTACCTATTCCTCTTTCTTATCATCTTCCTCTTCCTCCTCCTCGTTCTCTCAATGCCTGTGTTTTCTTTGTCCTCTTCTTCCTTGTCTTCTTTTTCCCTTCCTTTTTTCTCACCTTCCTCCTCTTCTTTTTGTTCCTCGTCACTTCCCCCTTCCTGTTTCTCTCCTTCCACCTCTTCTTCCTCCTCCTCTCTTTCACCTCCTTTTCTTGTCCTTACTCCTCTTTTTCTTTCAAACCCTCTTCCCCATCCTTCCCATATTTGTATTTTTTTCCTCCTCTTCCTCCCTTCTCCTCCCCTTCCTTTTCCTTCCTTTGCTCCTCTTCTTTCTCCTCCTCCTCCTCCTTTTTCTTCCCCTTCAATTCCTCCTACTCCTCCTCCCCATCCTCCTCCAATTATATTCAGTCCTGTAGCATTTTCTTTAATTTCAAATATCAAGCTTCTTCTTCTTCTTCTCCTTCTTCTTCTTCTTCTTCTTCTTTGATTCCTTGATCTTTCTCTTCATGCCTCTCATTCTGATCGCGACTGTCTTTTCCATGCTCACCATTGAGAGCACCTCACTTTCCAGTTCCCCTTTGATCTGCCTCCTTCATATCCTTATCTTTCTTCTCTTCCTTCCCTTTCCCCTCTCTCTCTCCCCTCTCCCCTCTCCCCTCCCCTCCCTCGGGTCCCACCTCTTCCATCTACTATTCATCTTCCTTATCCCGTGCTGTCCTTTTAACGTCGTCTCTTCTGTTTCGTTTCATGTTCCACACTTATTTTCATTTACATGTTTTTCGACTTTCCTATTATCTTTTCTTATCGTTCGTTTCCTAATTCTCCCTCGTTACCTTTCTCTACTTTCATCTTTCTCGCCCTTTATTTGCTTTTCTTTTTCGTCCTCCTCTTTTGTCCTCATCCTCCTTTCTCCCCCTTTTCTACATTTGTCTTCTTTTTTAATCTTTCCATTTTATCTATTTATTTATTCATTTATCTATTTTCTAAATCAACTCCCTCTTCCTCCTCCTCCTCCTTCTCAGTCCTTTTCATCAATTACATTTATATTTTCTATAATCATTTTGTCCTTTACCTTTTAGCCTGTTTCTCTTCATTTTCCTTCTCTTTTTAGATATTGTTTGTTTAATTTTTCATTTTCTACCTCTTTTCCTCTTGGCCTGTTTCTCTTCATTTTCCTTCTCTTTTTAGATATTATTTATTTAGCATTTTCTGCCTCTTTTTTCTTGGCCTTCTTCTCTTTATTTTCCTTCTCTTTTTAGATATTATTTACTTAATTTTTCATTTTCTTCCTTTTTTTTTCTTCCTCTTTTTCTGTTTTCCTTCTTCCTTGGATCGTTCCTCTTCTTTTCTTGCTTGTTTTCCTCCTCGCATCTCTTCCTATCACTCCTTATTTTCAAAACTCTTATTAAGCTGCTCTCTTTTATTCGCTAATTATTCCTTTAGTGGTTCCCTACTTGACTTCCTCCTCCTTCTCCTCTTCTATTTCTCTCTTCCTCCCCACCACCCTCTGCCTACCCCCTCTTCTTCCTGTGCATTACTCCCATTTCCTCCTCTCTCCCCTCCTCCATTTTCTCCCGCCTTTCCTCCCCCCCTCCCAACTCCCCTCCCTCCCTTCCTCCCTCCCCTCCCCCCTCCTCCTCATTTTCGTCCTCGCTACACAATCAGTCACCTCCTGGCAAAACAAAAGAGTCATCAAACGAGGCTGGCCCACCACTTCCTCCTCTGCCTCCACAGTTTTCTTCCCCCCTCCTCTTCTCCTCTTCTCCTCTTCTTCCTTTCCTCCCATTTCCTCCCTTCCCTTCTTTCCTCATCACCTCTCCATTGTCTCTCCTACCTCTGCCACCTCCATTCCATCCCTCTTCCATCACTTTCTATTCCTCCTTTTCATCTTCTCCTCCTAAAATCTCATCTTCCTTCCCTTCTCATCCTCTCTGCCTCTTTCCTCATCATGTCATCCTTGTCCCTTTATCATTTTCATTTATTTCTTTTACTTGTATTCCCCTTCTTTCTTGCTCATCTTCCTTTCTTCATCCTCTTCTTCGTTTATTTTCTTATCATTGCCTCATCATTCTCCTCTCCTTCCACTTCCATTCTTTCCTCTTATTTCTCCTCTTCTCCTCGTATCATTTAGTCATATTTCTTTCCTCCTCTCCCTATTCGTCTATTCTCTTACTACCTTCTAAGCGTTCCTATCTTTTCTTCCACCTCCTTTGCCCCAACGTCAACCATCCCTTCCTCTTCTTCTCTTTCCACCTCTTTCTCATCATCCTTCCCTCTCGTTCTTCTGAACCTATTTTCTTATTATCTTATCACTACC
>NC_134781.1:24924777-24927277 GCF_046742065.1 Oratosquilla oratoria | reverse complement strand
CTCTCCCTCCCCCCTCCCCCACGTCCGCTCCCTCAACTATCATTTCCTCATGATTTCCATAATTCCTTCTCATTCATGTAACTCTGAACCCCTTTGACTCGGTGGCAGCCTTCACAGATTTTGTTTTGGTTGGTGCCCGTACGATGATAATGATAATTATTATTACTACTATTATTATTGTTATTATTATCAATTGTTATTAATATTATTACTATTATCATTATTATTATTATTATTATTATTATTATTATTATTATTATTATTATTATTATTATTATTATTATTATTATTATTTTTATAATTATTATTATTATTATTATTATTATTATTATTATTATTATTATTATTATTATTATTATTATTATTATTATTATTATTATTATTATTATTATTATCATTATTATTATCATTATTATTATCATTATTATTTTTTTATTATCATTATTATTATCATTATTATTATCATTTTTTCTTTTTGAGAAAGAGAAAGAGAGAGAGAGAGAGAGAGAGAGAGAGAGAGAGAGAGAGAGAGAGAGAGAGAGAGAGAGAAAGAGAGAGAGAGAGAATGAGAGAGAGGGAGAGGGAGAGAGAGAGAAAAAAAGAGAGAGAGAGAGAGAGAGAGAGAGAGAGAGAGAGAGAGAGAGAGAGAGAGAGAGAGAGAGAGAGAGAGAGAGAGATAGAGAGAAAGGAGCCAAACTGTCATCGAGGTGAAGGCTGTAAAGCCTCTCTCTAGCTTCTGTGGTACAATGATTGCAGCTAACACCAGCCGATTTTATTTCCACCTGATGGGGGGGGGGGGTTACCGCGATGACGCACATTCATCTGGCGAAGGCCAAGGCGATTTTAGGCCTTACGACCTTCCACCTCATTCGCCTTCTCCTCTTGGTTGTTAAAATCTTTAAACCGAAAGTTCACTTATCAACTGAACAAAATCGCTCGGCATCCACAACGAGAATTGATTTGCATTTCGCAGTGTTGAAGAAGTACATTATTCTCTCAGTCTCCACCCAGCCCTCTGATAAATAAGATCTTTAGGAGCTCTTCTCAAAATCTACATAAAGTCTGTCACGTTGTATACAAGTGAAGTCCCCTCACTCCGTTTCCCCTCAACTTCAGTACTTCCCCTCACTCTTACCCTCGTCCTCGCCCACGCTCGATCCTTCTTTCCTTGTCTCTCCCCTCTTTACCCTTTACTCCTTCCCCTCCTCTACCTTCCCTTCCCTACAGCCTCCACCCACTCCCCTCTTTTCCCCTCCTTTCCCCTTCCCCTCTTCTCCCCGCCAACCTTTTCCTTACTTACCTCTGTCCTCCTCCCTACATCTCCCCCTCCCCCCTTCCCATACACAAAAACCTCCCCTCACCTTTATACATTCCCCTCGTCTCCCCCCTTCCCTTACTTACGCCTTTCCTCCTCTCCTCTCCTCCCCTTTCCTCCCCTCTCTCCTCTCTGTTTCTCTCTCTCTCTGTTTTCCCTCTCTCCTTCACACACACAATCAGATATGCACACACACACACACACACACACACACACACACACACACACACACACACACACACACACACACACACACACACACACACACACACACACACACACACACACACACACACACAACACACACACACACACAAACACACACACACACACACACACACACACACACACACACACACACACACACACACACACACACACACACACACACACACACACACACACACACACACACACACACACACACCTCCCCTCGCCCTTCCCCTCGCCCTCCTTCCGGTAAGCCCTTGCATTAGCCTCTCCACCCTTCAGCGGTGGGTGGGCCTCGGGCTTGCTTCGAGGCCGACCTCTCCCTCCCACTCTCCCCCTCCCACTCCCCTTAATCCCCTTCATTTCCTCCCCATCTCATCCACCTCCACCTCCCAGTCGTCTTTCTCATCATCATTTTCCTCCTTTTTCTCTTCCTCTTTATTCTCTCTATGCACCTCACCTCTCTCTTCTTCCGAAACCTCCTTCATACTCTCCCCTCAACCCTACCTCCCTAACTTATCTAATATATTTCTATCCATCTATGGCAAGATGAGATTACGAGGGGCGGCCCCGATGATACACTGTTTTACTTCCGTGGCAGACTACTGTTTTTTTTTTGTTTTGTTTTTCTTTCCCGATGCCAGCTGTTTTGCGTCTTTGAACGCACTAGTGGCCCCAGACTGATGTGGTCGACACTCAGTACTTCCTCTAAGGACTTTATTCTGGCTAACTTCTGGTGATTTTATTCGGGTTTGGGAGACAACTGTTAAAAAAAAAGCCTCCTTCAGTCCATTCACGCTTAGTGTTACGTTAACTGTGGTTTGCATTTGCAGACTTTGGTCAGGCTGTCGACCGACGATTTTATTCAACTAAAAGAAACATCTCTCTCTTTCTCTCATTTCTCCTAAATTTCCTCCCCTCCCCCCCAACTCCTCCCATTGCTCTCCTAACCTCCTCCCTCCCACACCTCTCTTT
>NC_134781.1:24902277-24907277 GCF_046742065.1 Oratosquilla oratoria | reverse complement strand
GCACAGAGGGCAGGACGCTGTTGAAGGTAAACGAGGAAATGATGGAGATGATGAAGGTAATGGTGATGAAGATTAGGTAGGCAATGAGAGGATAGGGGAATGGGATAGGGAGAAGAGCAAAAGGGAATGGAGGAAAGAGAAAGGCAAGGGAAGGGAAGGGAAGGGAAGGGAAGAGAAGGAAAGGGAAGAGAATGGAAGGGAGGAGAAAGGATTAGGTATAGACATTTGACATACTCGTACATACACATGTGCACACATGCGCACCAATACAAACTAAGATAAAGGAATTCAGAGGAGCTGCAAATATCAAGAGACCTATTGGTCCTTACGGGGCTGCTTGCCAATTGAAAGGGGGTGCAAACAATGGAAACGGTTAAGAACCACCGAGTCTTAATTTAAGCGTATGAGCACACGATGAGAAATAATTTAAGTTAAATAAGAAATAATGAGAAATAAGTTAGATTGGGTTTGGACTCCATATACTCGTATTTATGTAAGCAAATTCTAAAAGTGTCAATTGCATTTGAACTTACAACATGAACAGGTAGTTTGTTGCAGACATTTACAATGCGGTTTAAAAAGAAATTCATTAGTATTTCATCCCTTATACACTTTTTTGTAACCATTATTTTTTGTGAAATTACTATCTATCTATATACCCAGAACTTTTTCCCCCTTATAAGGGACGTAGCCAAGTCAGAGACACGTATCTATTCCCACCCATTCCACTCCCTTCCACCCCCGTCCCATCTCAGCTCCTCGTGGATGTCGGGCCATCCCTGCATCCACCAGCTGCCCTAGGTCAAACGCAATGCAGCAAGACACAGTGCATCCACAGCAAGGCTGCGAACCCCCCCCCCCTCTCCGTCCCCTCAAGCAGAAAAAGAGAAAGCACGTATGTTCATATTAACGAAGCAATGGGATATTTTAAAGGCTTCAGTTAAATCGCCCAACATGACCTTTGGATGAATCAAATAAATCAAGTTCACTTATACGCTCTTTACAGGGTTTACTACGCAAAAGAGATCTTACATGGGAATGATATAGAGTAACTATTACTTTTCAATCTTGTGATCATATGTCCTTCCAATAAATCCTACTATTTCTTGGGAAGTCTTTTAAGTTTTTGTGCACTTGGAGGTCGGTGTTACATCCTTAGGTTCTATAACATCTAGGTCCTTTTCTTGATCTGATTTTAGAGACTGATGGAATAATCATAATAGTTGTTTTTGTTTCCTGTCTGCAAAAACTTACACACTTATCAATATTAAATTCCATTTTCTATTTATCATTCCATTCAACAAAAGGATCCAAGTCAGACTATAGTTGACTCCTAGCAGCTGCGTTATTGACGTTACGAACAATTCCCAGTCGTTCGCAATTTCTAATACTTTTACATACCAGAATACTTTCCACATAATTTACATAAATTGAAAAAGAGAACTGGACCGAGCACTGATCCCTGGGGAACACCGCTTACTACATCACACCAGTCGGATGAATTTCCATTGATTATCACCTGTTGTTTTCTCTCCGGTGGCCAATATTTGACCCAATTATAAATATGACCTATGATGCTATGTGAGTGTAAGTTCATGAATACCTGATTATGCGGGACCGTGTCAAATGCTTTTTTGAAGCCCAAGAACATTATACAGACTGATTTCTTTTCATCATACACGCTAAAAACAATATTTAGGAATTCAAGGGCGTTAGTCAAACATGAACATTTTATTATAAAACCGTCTTGTGAGTCTTTTATTAGATTGTTAACCTTAAGGAAGTCCGCAATCTTATCCCTTTGAATCGTTTCAGTAATTTTGCATACAACTGACGTGCAGCTAATAAGACATATTCAAATGTATTTCCTCTTAAAACAATAATGAAACTGGTAGAGAGAGAGAAAGAGAGAGAGAGAGAGAAAAATGAAAAATGAAAAATGAGATTGTTGTTCCATTAGAAATTATTTTCAAGAAATCCATCATATCCGGAGATGTCCCAAGAGAATGGAAGCTAGCTAACGTTACTCCCATATTCAAAAAAGGTGACAAAAAGAAACCAAATAACTATAGGCCTATTAGTTTGACTTCGATCGTAGGAAAAATAATGGAAACTATCATCAGAGATGCTATCGAATATCATTTAGAAAGTAACCGTTTGATAAATGATAGCCAACATGGTTTCAGACGGAAACGTTCTTGCGTGACTAACTTACTCGAATTCTACAACACAGTTGTCTCGAATTATGACAAAAGAAACAATATAGATTTAATATATCTAGACTTTGCAAAAGCTTTTGATACCGTCCCACACGAAAGACTACTTACTAAATTAGCTTTGCATGGAATAAGTGGTAGCCTATTAGGTTGGACTAGTAATTGGTTGAAAGGTCGAAAACAGAGAGTTGTTTTAAATGGAAAAACTTCTGGATGGAAAAGTGTTGCAAGTGGAGTTCCTCAGGGTTCCGTTCTTGGGCCACTTCTATTCATAGTATATATAAATGATATAGACCATGGACTAAAATCTACTGTTTCCAAATTTGCTGATGATACAAAACTGTGCGGAGTGGCAAATGATCACTCAAACCAATTAGATATTCAAGACGATTTAGATAAATTACAGCAATGGTCTGAAAAGTGGCTAATGAAATTTAACACAAGTAAATGCAAGGTAATGCACATAGGTAAAAATAACAGCAAGTACGATTACAAGTTATTTGGAAATTCGTTAACAAAAGTGGATAGTGAAAAAGATCTCGGCGTAATTATCAGTAACGACCTCAAATCATCCAAGCAGTGTATTTCAGCCTCTGAGAAAGCAAATAAGATTCTGGGATTGATTGCGCGATCTTTTGATTTCAAAAGTCCATCACTCATTAATAAGCTATATAAATCGTTAGTTCGTCCACATTTGGAATATGCTGTTTCCGTATGGTCACCGAATCTCATTAAAGACATTGACAGACTGGAAAAAGTACAACGGCGAGCCACAAAACTGATTCCAAATATCAAAAATAAATCATACGAAAATCGACTTAAGCACATGAATCTGTTTTCCCTAAAAAAGCGTAGACTCAGAGGTGACTTGATACAGGTCTTTAAGATTTTAAAGGGAATTGACAACATCAAAAGTGACCAAATTTTCACATTGAATGAGAATCAGACAAGAAACAATGGTCTCAAACTGTCCGGAAATAGATTCAATTTGGAAGTAGGTAGAAACAACTTTGCCAACCGTGTAGTTAATGAATGGAATAAACTTCCTGCACAGGTAGTGCAATGTAGTTCAGTTCGAAGCTTTAAGAATCATTTAGATAAATACCTAAGTAAGATGCTGTAATTATTATAATTTATGTTATATTATTTGTTTTTGTTTTGTTATAATTTGTCTGTCTGATTTTCATTTATTATTAGTTATATGTCAATTTATTATCATTTACTATTTACCTGTTTGTTTGTTATTCAACTATACCAATGCATTTATTTATGTATTTTAATTGTTATTTACATTGTTATAGTTTTAATTTATTATTAATATGCATCCGACCTAGATATGGATCAAAAGGTCTCCTGTCGGTATGCTTTGCCTTTGTAATCCTTTGTAATCCTTTGAGAGAGAGAGAGAGAGAGAGAACAAGGGAGAGAGAGCAAGGGAGAGAGAGAGAGAGAGAGAGAGAGAGAGAGAGAGGGGGAGGGAGAGAGAGAAAGAGAGAGAGAGATGAAGAGAGAGAGAGAGAGAGAGAGAGAGAGAGAGAGAGAGAGAGAGAGAGAGAGAGAGAGAGAGAGAGAGAGAGAGAGAGAGAGAGAGAAGACCCCCCCCAAAAAACAAAAAAAAACAAAAGTAAGTCTGGCTACAGTACCTTAACGTGTGGAGCTGTTTCTCTGTGAGGACGGTGCGCACCCTGGTGGCCTTGCCCTCGCTCTTGTGCACCCGCCCGGAGGAGTCCCTCCGACTCACGCCCCCGACGCCAACGCCTCCTGCTCCCAGACCTCCTCCGCCGCCTCCCCCTCCGCCGCCTCCACCGCCGCCGCCGCCCCCCGTGCTGGTGCTGCCCCCCGTGCTGGGGCGGCTGCCGGCGTCGCTAGCCGCGGGCTCGGGTTCCTCTGGAAATGAATAAAATCCGGGAGAAGTTATTACTCGGATCTGGAGCCCTGAGGGCGGAACAAATATACATATATATAATATATATATATATATATATATATATAAATATATATATATATATATATATATATATATATATACATATATATATATATATATATATATATATACATATATATATATATATATATATATATATATAGATATATATATATATATACATGTATATATATATATATATTGGGCACATGTGCTCAGCTGTTGCTGCTTGAGCAAAACGAGATGCTAGAGTGAAAATGAAAGGATATGAAATAGAATAAAATCAAATAGAATAAAACAAAATAAACAAAATAGAATAAAGTAGATTAGAAATAAAATTAAAAATAAATCAAGCAAAAATTATTTGAAATAAAATGAAATAAGATCAAATAAGATATAATGAGATGAAATAAAATAAAAGTAGATAAACAAATTAATAAATAATACACATATAAATAAACAAATAAATAGATAAATGAAAATGTAATACTGAATATAATAGATCAATAGTCTGGCCACATACTTATAGGCCATTTTTTTCCCAGTGTCTATATGCACAATATAAAGAAATATGTATTTGGCCCAGGAGCAACATGAAAAGAGGTGGCGTTGCGAGCTTAGGTCAGGTGGAAATGACCTCTTGATCCCTATGACCCAGCCCCTGACCTGATATATTATTTTTTATTTAACTTAATTTTTATTTTTTCAAATTAGGTAACTACAAGAGCAAGACGGAATGGGAGTGGGAGAGGGAGAGGGAGAGGGAAAGGGAGTGAGAGAGGGAGAGGGAGAGGGAGTGAGAGAGGGAGTGAGAGAGGGAATGAGAGAAGGAGTGAGAGAAGGGAGTAAAAGTGGGA
>NC_134781.1:24894777-24899777 GCF_046742065.1 Oratosquilla oratoria | reverse complement strand
ATGATGATGATGATAATGATGGTGATGATGATGATGATGATGATGATGATGATGATGATGATGATGATGATGATGATGATGATGATGATGACGACGACGACGGTGATGATGATGATGATGATGATGATGATGATGATGACGATGATGATGATGATGATGATGATGATGATGATGATGATGATGATGATGATGATGATGATGACGACGATGACGATAGTGATGACGACCATGCTGACGGTGCCGACAACAGTGAAGACAACCGAAGAGACTTAAACGGCGGTAACGGCGGAGTTGGCAGAGCGGCGGGAGGGGGTCAAAGGGGCAAACTAATTAAACTTTAAAACCGTTTCAGCGTTCGAATCTTGATGACGTAGAGTAAAGGTTTACTTCCAAACTCGATCGTCCTCTTCTCGCTCCTCCTCAGGCGGCCCTTCGGAGGAGGAACTCTCGAAAAACTTCGTCAAGGAGTAGGTCAACCTCGAAGGGTGATCCAGAGGGCAAATCAGGTCAAGTTGACTCGACGTGATGATCAGAAGCAAGCGACATCACGAGATATAGGCAATGTCATATATGCAGGAGCAGGTGCAAAGTGACGTCACAACAGGTGCACAGTGACGTAACATGAGCAAGTGCAAAATGACGTCACAGGAGCAGGTTCAAAGAGATGTCACAAGAACAGGTGCAAGGTGACGTCAAAAGAACAAGTGCAAATGCTATTCACACGAAAAAGTGCGAGGTGACGTCACAGAAGCAGGTACAAAGTGACGTCACATGAGCAGATGCAAAATGACATCACATGAGCAGGTGTAAAGTAACGTTACAAGAGACAAGTGCAGAAGCAGGTGCAAAGCGACATTACAGGAGAGAAGTGCAGGAGCAGGTGCAAAGTGACGTCACTGAGAAAAACTAGGCGTAAGAGCAGGTGGGAGGTGACGTCATAGGATTTAAGAGGCAAAGTGACATTACAGGAGACAGGTGCAGGAGCAGATGCAAAGTAAGGAGCAGGTGTCTATGTTTGTGAGCGGATCTCTTGAATAACGAAACGAGTTTACGCTGGTAGGCGCTTAGCTGCAGCCAAACCCTGCACCTTTGCCTTAAGTACAGGGGTAGTCAATGGCTGGTGGCATAGGACAGAAGCCTTCGTACTCACGAGCCTGGGTCAAAGCCGACCACGATTCTCCCGTGATTATGAAACTCAAGTTGCGTCAGGGAAGAGAGACAGGTGCAAGTACTCATAATCAATGACTTCTCGGGAGAGAGAGAGAGAGAGAGAGAGAGAGAGAGAGAGAGAGAGAGAGAGAGAGAGAGAGAGAGAGAGAGAGAGAGAGAGAGAGAGAGAGAGAGAGAGAGAGAGAGAGAGTGAATGACTGTGTGTGTGTGTGTGTGTGTGTGTGTGTGTGTGTGTGTGTGTGAGAGATATATGTGTGTTTATAAAAAAAAATATATATATAAATATATATAAATATATATATATATATATATATATATATATATATATATATATAGAGAGAGAGAGAGAGAGAGAGAGGGGGGGGGAGCAAGGGCGTTGGGGTGAGGGAGCTTCTCCGACAGCAATGGTACGAAGACTATTCCTTTTACAGTCCTGCTGTTGGATTTTCTTGCTCCTCTCGTCTCTCTTTTTATATTCTTTATTCTTTCCTTCTTGGGTGTGCTCGGGGTTACACAATTGCTGTAGCTTGTATACTTGTATTAAACAAATACACTTGTACTTTTAATAAAAAATATATGAATAACTCTACTTTTATGCTTCATCTTCACCTATGCCAAAGTGAATGCTTATGCTAATGCTAATGATATTGATACTGGTGTTTAAATTGATAATGATATTGATAATCATATTGCTAATACTATTATCAATGTTAATGATGATGACGATAATGATAATTAATAATAGTAATAATAATGTCTTCAAAAAGGAGGATGTTCCTCTGTTAAATATTTTGCTCTCTTTCACGTTATGGTACCAGGGACTTGTCCATTCTACCAACACAGCTGAATAAATAAATAGTTAAATGAATGAACAAATAAATACATGAATAAATAAATGTAATGTATGTATACAAATAAATAGATAAATAAACAGATAAATAGATAGATAAATAATAAACAAATGGTCAAATCCGGCATAATATATAATATATGATGTATAATATATAATATATGATATATAATATATAATATATAATATATATATGATATACAACATATAACATATAATATATAATATATAATATATAATATATAATATATGATACATAATATATATTACAACATATTATTATATAATATATAATAAAATATGTAATACATAATATATAATATAACATATATTATATAATTTATAATATATAATAGATATACAATATATGATAAGTAAAGCCTAATATATAATACACAATATAATAATTATGATTATAATGATATATGATATATAAATAATATATGTATATGACAGGCAAAGCACTTAGAGCGGGAAAGTATGCCAAAACACTCCTAAATCGTAAAAAGGGCCTCGTAATCCACCTCTCTTTGTATTTCGTCTCTGCTTCTCCAACGTGTTCAGTGAAAGACATCATACTCCCACCTCCATTTCTTATTAAGACGTCGTCATTTCCATGTCATCTTATTTTATAGTTTATTGATATTTGTTATTGTTTTGTTTTATATTATCAATACACCTAATACACATAAATGTGTGTTGATAGTATGATTATATATATATATATATATATATATATATATATATATATATATATATATATATATATATATATACATATACATGAGTGGATGGGTGGTGAGATAAACACAGGGAACCGTTTAGGGATTTATTCAGAATAAATCCCTAAACGGTTCCCTGTGTTTATCTCATCACCCATCCACTCACCTGTCTTACATATTTCAATATATATATATATATATATATATATATATATATATATATGTATATATATATATATATATATATATATGTGTATATATATATTTGTATATATATATATATATATATATATATTATATATATGTGTATAATATATGTATATATATATATATATATATGTATATATATGTATATACATATATGTATATATATATATATATATATATATATATATCTGTATATATATATATATATACAGAATAAATATATATATATATAGATATGTCTATATATACATATATATATATGTATATATATATATATATATATATATATATATATATATATATATATAAAATTGTATGCATAATTTTGCTTCCGTGCTTCCGGAATCGATATAAAGACCAAGAGGTCTTCTGATGGCCAGCCCTGCCATTGTATCCATTGTATAAGAACAACAATAAGCGACTGAGGTAACTGCATGAATAAATAAATCAGAGTGCAGCAGCATGCCAGCGCTCGAACGTAATTGGCGTACAGACTGTACGCCAAGACCGACCCGCCGGGGGGTGGGGTGGGGTGGGGGCACAGCGTGATGACCCGGCGCGAACGTGGGAACGTTCAAGTACGTGATCGTAAGTGTACACGTTCCTCTGACGGGTGGGGGAGGGGATGGGGTTGGAAGTGCACACCTGTGCCCGCTCGAGGGCCGTTTACACGATCAAACGGTTTGTCAAACAAGTGTTTGAAGTGATGTTTGCCTGAATGGGGTATTTGGTTGTCAAACACGTTTGACAAACGAGTTTGACCACCAAATACCCCATTCTCACGGTCAAACATCACTTCAAACACTTGTTTGACGAACCGGGTTTGACAAACCGTTTGATCGTGTAAACGACCCTTTCAGCCGGAGAGCACTTGCGAGATTTTATTCTGACTGATTATGTCGGATTCTATTTTCCCCCGAATGAGACAAGGCATCGGAACCGAATTGAATGACGCAATTCCTTCAATACGGTGGCAGACTTTATGGACACATATACACACGCACACACACACGCGCACACACATACAGAGAGAGAGAGAGAGAGAGAGAGAGAGAGAGAGAGAGAGAGAGAGAGAGAGAGAGAGAGAGAGAGAGGGAGAGGGAGGTAGAGAGAGAGGGAGAGGGAGGTAGAGAGAGAGAGAGAGAGAGAGAGAGAGAGAGAGAGAGAGAGAGAGAGAGAGAGAGAGAGAGAGAGAGAGAGAGAGAGAGAGAGAGAGAGAGAGAGAGAGAGAGAGAGAGAGAGAGAGAGAGAGAGAGAGAGAGAGAGAGAGAGAGAGAGAGAGAGAGAGAGAGAGAGAGAGAGAGAGAGAGAGAGAGAGAGAGAGAGAGAGAGAGAGAGAGAGAGAGAGAGAGAGAGAGAGAGAGAGAGAGAGAGAGACCGCTGGACTGAAAGGGGGTCTGGACTGAACGAGAATCCTTTGATGGGAGGGGTCCGTCCGTCCCCTTTGCCAGATCAGAATCCATGAATCACGACGTGTGGAAGTGTGGAAGAGGTCAACAGAACAACTCAATTTGTAATGAATACACAAGCGAAAAATAGATAACTAAATAGATAAATAATTAGATACATTTTTACGTAAATAGATAAGTAAATAAATTGTTAAATAAGGAAGTGATTAGACCAAGATAGATAAGTATATTTATAAATGAATAAATATATAAATAAATAAATAAATATATAAACAAATAAATAAATAATGGATCAATATTTACATAAGTAGATAAATAAATAAATAAGAAGTGATTGGACAAAAATAGATGAATAACTATATGAATAAGTAAATAGATATATGAATAAATAAATAAACAAATGAATTACATAGATAAATAAATAAAAATATTTGATCATAGCATAAGAAACTTAACTGTCCTCAAATCTGTCACATTTGCCCTCTGTACTAGGGTTGCCTAGACAAATGACAGTTACCAGCAACCCTTGGAAATGACACTGTATTATTCTAATCACCTTAAATATTCTCCTTTACTGAATAAAATCATCTGGCGGAAGCTTAATTGGAACCGATGACGTAATCAGTGAGTATTAATCCATTT
>NC_134781.1:24882277-24887277 GCF_046742065.1 Oratosquilla oratoria | reverse complement strand
AATGAGTAGAAGGGGAAGAGGAGAAGGAGATGAGGGTCAGTGGTAGAGACTTCAACGGAGATGACTCGACCAAGTGACCCTTCAACTGGACGATAAAAGGCTGCTCGGGTGGACACAAGGCAGATACGACTCATCAATGAACGACGCCGACAACGATGATTATGATGATAATAATGATGATAATGATGATGATGATGATGATGATGATATGATGATAATTATGATGATGATGATGATGATGATGATGATGATGATGATGATGATGATGATGATGATGATGATGATGATGATGATGATGATGATGATGATGATGATGATGATGATGATGATGATGATGATGATGATGATGATGATGATGATGATGGTGATGACGATGATGATATGAAGTGCAGTAGAGATGTATTAAGCACCGAGTGTAATTAAGGAGAAGTGGTGAAAAATGTGATGGTGACTGAGATGGTGGTGAAGCCAGTGATGATACACAAAGTGTTGGGGATGGTGGAGAAGACGTGGTGAAAGTCAGGTCCGCGGAGGATAAGGGAGGAGGTGAGGGAGAAGAGGAGAACAGTGATGGTGAAAATGCTGTCATTTGTTATGAAAATGGCGATGCTATTGTTGGTGACTGTACAGATGGTGATGCACGCCCGTGGTGTTGGTGTCACTGTCCTGGTGGGTACTGGGGATGATGGTGTTCATACAAGTGATGGCGACTGTTAGGCGTTGACGTTCAGAATAATGTTGTTGTTGTTGTTGTTGTTGTTGTTGTTGTTGTTGCTGTTGTTGTTGTTGTTGTTGAAGAGGTCCCGTCGTTAATGTCACTGATTTTATATATTTATTTACTTTTTATTATTATCATTATTATTATTATTTTTTTTTTTTGCTAATGACAGGTGGTCATAGACATGTAACTGCCTAGTGTAGGCCTTATGGTCTCTTGCAGTCTCCTTCATTCCTATGTTATGTTCACCCTTAGTTTACCTGACCTACGTAACAAAACTTCCCAAAACCACAGGAATCCTCCCACCTCACCGCCCCTCCTCTCCCCCGTCTCGAAGAGGGAAGAGGGGGGGGGGAAGAATGGGGATCGGGAGGGAAGAACTGGGAGGAGGAAGAAGAACGGAAAACTGCGATTAATTCGGAGTCCTTTGCGCGAAGCATTCCCCCCCTCAGAAGAACAAAACAAAGGTTTTGTTTCCTTGATGTTGTAGTCATAATCGTTTCTGGGAAGAGAAGCTAATAATCCTGGTCTCTGTGCGAGATGAAATAAACTCAAGCAGTAAAGACTTCTTCTTCGCTAATTTGCCCTAACGTGTCTAGTTGTGAGTAAACAACTAGAAGAGCTGCTAGACTTAGGGGGTCGTAAAACTAGAAACACCTAGGATTTCCATTTACACGAGAGAGAGAGAAAAAAAAAGAGAGAGAGAGAGATAGAGAGAGAGAAAAACAGAGAGAGAGAGAGAGAGAGAGAGAGAGAGAGAGATAGAATGAGAGATATAGAGATAGATAGAGTGCCGTCATGCGATTTTATTCAGCCGAAAAAACCCTCCCCCTCCCTCCCTTCCTCAGAGAAGTGTTTAGTTGGTCATCTGGTCAGTAAACAACCCACACGATCACGACCACACACACACACACACACACACACATCCCTTCAACACGGTGACGCATTTCATATGCTTTGTTCTGGCTGAGGAAAAGCAATTTCATTCATTTCAGGGGAGGGACACCTGATTGAAGGTGGTTTTCCCCAGTCGAGGCTCCAGTCAGGTCGGAGTTCATGTCATTAAGAAAAAAAAAATATATATATATATATATATATATATATATTGGCCAGAATAGAATATATCAAGGGCATTACCGTTGACCTAACATAAACGAGTTCTCGTTAACCAATTGTCACCGTACATTTCCAACCAGCTCGTTAACTACAGGAGTGGTCTGTTCTGTCACGTGACTTGTACGTCAGTGGGTGGAGTAGGGAGAGAGGAGGGAGGAGGGAGGAGGGAGGGGTGTTGTAGGAGGGCAGATTGACAGGTGGCTCGGGTAGGTTGAAGGTTGCAGATGAGTCCTAGATTTTCTTCTTCTTCTTCTTCTTCTTCTTCTTCTTCTTCTTTTTCTTCTTCTTCTTCTTATTCTTTTCCTTCTTCTCACTCTTCCTCTTCTTTTTCTTCTTCTTTTTCATCAAACATTTTTTTTTTTAGAATTTAACGGGAACAACGACAGAACACACTGTAGCTTCGTGGGTACAACAATCACCTTCTGATGGCAAGGGCCGTGGTTCGAGCCTCTCCCAGGGAGGTGATGCCAATCACGTCTCGAGTAGTTACGGCCAAAGTGGACGGGAGGACCCAACTGGGGAGAGTCCGCTAACAAGTGGATTTATTCCACCTGCCGCCAGGCGATTTGTTTTAAATTACAAAAAACCCTTACAGCACGAAAGCGGCGCGAGATTGTCCAACAGGAGAGAAGCGCCGGTAAAATTCAGTTCATTACAACCAGTTCCATCTGTTAACAGTTAAGATACTTTTCGTTGATTTTAGTTGAAGAGCGACATACTACGCAGGTTTCGACCTGACTTGAGCCAGAGGACTTACAGAGCTCAAGGTCAACATGAAGACTGAAGACGCTTGAAGGACGAGGAAGGTGGAGGTCAAATGTGGGTGTGCAAAAAAAAAAAAAAACTCTCAAATATTTACTTTTAAGTGAATAAAATAGTCTTTCGCTTACCCGAATAAAATCCCTGTATACTGTCACCGGATTATATGCCTTAACACAGTGTCTGCTTCCCTGCCGTCTTCTTGTTGTTGACACGAGACGATTTTATTCAGCAAAGCGGGTCTAAACAATAACGATCTTGGAAACAGTATCCAAAAACACGTTTCTGAACTTTTTAACCGTTTCGGAAGCAAACGCGAAACAGTCCAGAAACACACGAAAGACAGCAACATGTTTCGGAAACAAAGCGTATGTTTGTGAGATTCAGTTGTATCTATACGTTTGCTGAAAGCGTTCCCATAGTCGACATGACATCACACAGCCCCTTAGAAGGTATGTGACTTGGGGGGGGGGGCAACGTGACGTCATCAAAAAGTCCCTCCTCCCTCCGTACTTAGAGAGGCTCGAACTCCATCACGTCACTCAAAATAGCACCTCGAAGGTACACACTTGTACAATGTAAACACACCATCGGAAGGGATGGGGGGTGGGGGTGGGAGGGGGAGACAAGAAAACAAAGAAAACATTGTCCTAAAGGGCCTCTACGCCTCGGGCCTTGAAGCGACACAAATTGTAAGGGCGTGGGAACGCCGGTGTTCGGTTGGCTACAAAGTGTACTGACTTGGGTTAGCACATTGTTTACAAAACATAAGTATTTTGTGTTTCACTCTAGAATATTGCTGGTTTGTTTTTCGATGGAGGATATGTATATATAAAGTTTGTCGTTCAATTTCACGAATATGCTGTATACATATACACAATGTAGACACAAATTCAGAAGCTCAAGAACAACATACACAGAGAAGATGAGCAGCCCTGTTGCTCTTCAGGACTGACCTGAAGAACGAGAGGCTCCCTCTGCCAAAATTTCCCAGAATTCATCCCAAAACCAAATTAGCAAAAGCGATCAGCTGTGTGCTCGCTCCAAGAGATGCTTGCTAATGGTCAAACAACGGCTCTGTAGATACAGAAGAACAAATAAACAGATACGTAAACAGAAGCGTAAAAAAAAAAAAAAAAAAATCTAATCAATATAGTTCTTGCGCACGTGATGGTCCTTTATCCTTTTTTCTGTCGCCAGGCAATTTTATTCAGCTGTGGCCCAGCCCACAAACACACCACCCAGTGAAATGAATTCTATATTCATCTTGATTAACCCCATCACTACGACTGGAAATATGCACATTCTAATGGAAATGTCATCAAATAATCTAAATCATCCATGGGTACCTTAACAAAGCAGAAGTAGTACTTTTATCTCTGTGTTTTTCCACTTTAGCAACAGTTCCATCTTTCGTCAAGCCGTTTTTATTGCAGCAAAAGGTTTTAGAACAGATAAAGAAAGTCTAACCCTTTGGGTAATGTGGTACACTCCATGGGCTATGTTGTAAAAGACGACAGGCCATTTTGTTCATTCGAAGAGTGAATCCACAATTAAAAATTTTGATTAAGTGTCTCTCAGCCGAAGAAGAAGAAGAAGAAGAAGAAGAGCGAGAAGAATCAGGAAAAGAAAGGAAGAAGAAGAGGAGGAGGAAGAAGAAGAAGAAGAGCGAGAAGAATCAGGAAAAGAAAGGAAGAAGAAGAGGAGGAGGAAGAAGAAGAAGAGCGAGAAGAAGAAAAAGAAGAAGAAGAAGAAGAGGAGGAAGAAGAAGAGCGAGAAAAAAATAATAATAATAATAATGATAATAATAATAATAATAATAACAATAATAATACTAATAATAATAATAATAATGATAAAAATAATAATAATAATAATAATAATAATAATGATAATAATAATAATAATAATGATAGTAATAATAACAATTATAATAATAATAATAATAATAATAACAATAACAATAATGAAAATAATAATAATTATAATAATAATAATAATGATAATAATAATAATAATAATAATAATAATGATAATATCAATAATGATAATAATAGTAATAATAATAATAATAATAATAATAATATAACAATAATAATAATAATAAGAATAATATCAACAATAATAACAATAATAATAATGATAATAATAATAATAATAATAATAATAATAATAATGATAATAATGATAATATTAATAAGAATAAGAATAACAATAATAACAACAATAATAATAATAATAATAATAATAATAATGATAATGATAATAATAATGATAATAATAATAATAATAATAATAATAATAATAATAATAATAATAATAATAATAATAATAATGATAATAATAATAATAATAATAATAATAATAATAATGATAATAATAATAACAATAATATTATTACTATTAA
>NC_134781.1:24872277-24874777 GCF_046742065.1 Oratosquilla oratoria | reverse complement strand
CTTCCTCCTCCTCCTACACCTGCTCCTCCTCTTCCTCCTTGTCCATTCCCCCTCCTCCTCCTCTTTCTCCTCTTCCTTCTACTCCTACTCCTCTACCTCCTTCTCATCCTCATCCCCCTCCTCCTCCTCCTCCTCCTCCTCCTTGTACACCTCCTCCTCCTACTCCTCCTACACCTCCTCCCCCTCCTCCTCCTCCTCCTCCTCATGGCAGTAAACAGAGAGCCGTCAAAAGTCGCCATAAAACATCTGCTCTTTTTGAATGCCCTGTTTCATTTCGTCAACTTTTGATTTTGGTCCAAAATAAAAAATGAAAATAGAAAAACAAAAACAAAACATTTTGAGCTCGACGCTCGTCCGACCCATCAATCGGTTCCGGAAGAGAAAAAAAGAGAGAGAGAGAGAGAGAGAGAGAGCATCGCAGAGAAGGTCAAGGTCTCAATGATAACAGGTCAGGTCATGTCAGGTCGCTCCGGAAAGAAAACTCACCATATGACGTCACGAGGAGGCGCGCAAGATGCCAATCAATCTGATGTAAATCAGTCAACCTTTGCCTCTTTATAAAGTCATATCGTCACTTTTCTTTTCAAAGTGGAATGACCTGTTCTTGTTTAGACCCTGGAAGAGATGATGAAGATGTTATAATGAAGGTATCACTATGAAACTTGGTCCTTCGTTCTTCAGAGCGCCGTTGTGGTTATTCATAGTAAGCAGATATTCGTTAGTGTATATTGTCTTCAAACATCTGTTGCATAACATATAAAGTAAATATGTTTTTTCATGGAATTATTTATCTATTTCTTTATTTATTCATTTATGTATTTGTTTATTTATTTATTCCTCTATTTCTTCATCTATTAGCAAATGTGCATGTTACCGTCGACTTTCGAGGCTGAAGGAAGAGGAATGTTACATAAAGCGATACGACATCCTTCGGAAGACGTGATGTATATTTAGTGAGAACAGATTTTTCTTCTTCTGAACTACACAGATACTCCAAGAAAGAGGGAGAAGTCTTTGGAGAGGACTAGACGAGGGAGAACAAGGACAAGGAGAATAAGCAGAAGAGACATAGACGAGGGAGAAGAAGAAGGAGGAGGCAGATTGAGCATAGGAGGCAGAGGGAACAGAACAAGGTAAGATGAAAAAAGAGGAAGTCAGTGAGAGAGAGTAAACGAGGAGACCTGAGGGAATGGAACGGGAAAGGAAGAGGCAGAGATGGAAGGGAGTAGAAGGAGTAGAGGGGAAGAGGGAGGGGAGAAGAAGGAGGTCGGAGGAGGGAGAAGGAGTGGTGGTGATGGGGGAGGGAGGGGGAGGGGGAGGGGGAGGGAGGGGGAGTGGAGGGGTCTTCTGGCATGTCCGGTGCTCCTGAAGAGGACCTGTTCAGGTTTATGGCGATGTTGTGTAAGAAGAAGTCCCCGGACATCCGCGCCGTCAACTCGAGGTCTTATGTACATACATATGTACAGGGTGTCCAGAAAAAAATACACTCTACGACGAAATGCTTAGAAACCTTTCCAAACCCACTGGTCTGCTATCGGTTGTGACTGGACAATGGTGGTCATCAGTTTGAAATTAAAGAAGAGTTTAGTTTTTTCTTCCTTGTCTAGTCTAGTCCATCCTCCGCCTGAGTGTTCCCAGGTGTTAGAATTAATGACCACCCTTTTCCAGACCCGGCTGATAAGTTGGACCAACAGATTCGGGAACGTTACGAAACATCTCAAGGAGAGAGTACAGTTTTTGAGACACCTTGTATATATATATACACGAGTGAACAGAAAAGAATATATAAAGTATGCCACGATGGCAAAGGAGTTCCGGTATGAGGAGGAGGAAGAGAAGATATAAGAGGATGAGGAGAAGTAGGAAGAAGAGGAGGAGTGGAAGAAGGGTACCTAGTCGGGCCCTTCACTTTTCCTTTTTTTCTTTTTCCCTTCCTTTTCTTTCCCTTTCCAGTTTACTACCCTTTCCATTTCCCTTTCTTTCAGCTATTTTTTTTTATTAACTTTCCTACTCTCTATTTTGCCTAGTCATTGTGCGCCTTTCCTTCCCCCCTTTTCCCTCTCCCTCTTTTCTTTCAGCTATCGCCTTATCTAAATTTTCATTCCTTTCCCCTCTCCTCCCCTCATCTCCCTCTTCCTTCCCTCTCCCCCTCCCACTCTTCCTTCCTCCCCTCTTCCCTCTCCCCCTCCCCTTCCCTCCCTTTTCCTCTCCCTCTTTTCTTTCTGTCATCGCCTTATCTAAATTTTCATTCCTCTTTCCCCCCCTCCTCTCCCCCTCCCTCTTCCCTCCCCTCGATGCCCCGATCTGCCCTTGCACATCCTCAGCCACGCAGAAGCTCAAACAAAGATCCATTACCCGGGGCGGGCCGCTCCGTGTCCTCTGTATTTAACATCTATATGTATTCCTTCATGTCTTCGACGTCCAATTTATATTCAATTATGTTCTTAAACACGTTCGCCTCGTATTCTGTTATTCTCACAAACACCATTAAACTTTCCAT
>NC_134781.1:24854777-24862277 GCF_046742065.1 Oratosquilla oratoria | reverse complement strand
CTATGGAGTTTCGTGTCCACAAAGTTGTCTATCTAGGAAGAGCCCAGACAAGAACGATAATTAATGGCTTCATGGATTACGCGTCTTTCTGGCTGACGCCGAGCGATTTTTATTGGCTGAGTGAATGTCTCCACCGCAGTCTCGAAGCCATATGAAGGCTATCTAGATGGGCTCACTGTCGTCGTCAGGCGATTTCATTCAGGCCGGAGCCCTGTCGCCAACTCCCAAGTGGACGTAATCAGCGCCGAAGCAGAAAATGTGTCCGAAAAGCAGTTAACATTTATCGTGACTTTTTTTTTTTTTGTATTTTTTCTTCCTTTTTTCAAATTCTGCAAACACGAGCAAGCAAATAAACAAAGAGTGAAAAGTGCGAGAAAAATGAATATTTCTCTCTGAGAATTCAAATGAGAGACATTACGTCAAGTTACTGTTGGCACAGTGTGGCGACGGAGACAGGGCGGGTCTTCGCCCAGACTGTCGCCAGACGATTTTATTAATCCCTAATGACCTCTTCCTCCCCCCGGAGATGGCTTCTCTCTGTCTAAGGAGGGTTTGACGGAAGAAGTCGGTGTGGTTGGAGTAGAGGGAGGAATTGACAATAAACGGGTGTGGATAGACATATTAAAGTAATCCAATTGTTAATGACGGATTGGTAGCGAGATGAATAGAATAACCCGTCTGTAGCCAACCTAAAAGGGAAAAGGTAACCCTTTCCTTACTTGTAAATGATAAAAAAAATGAATGAGAAATTAATGTATGAATGAATACATGAACAAGTAAGACAAAGAAATATTAATTAAATAGAATTACAAATGAATGAATTCATTAGTGAATAAATGAATGAACAAACAGACAAATAAATAATCAAATAAATATATAAAAATTTAAACAAATAAATAAGTAATTAGATAAATAAACAAAAGAATCAGTGTATAAAGATGGATAAGAAATCTTTCACCCTGGCCTCGATTTGGTCAGCCTACCACGGTATCCCCTAAGAAATAAAATTTGCATTAAAATAGTGGCCCCTGTGGATAAAATGACCTCGAGAAATAAAATATGGGGGGGCAATGGACACATATGGGGATAAGCCTATGGGGCAATAGAACGAGGAGGAGGACGAGGAGGAGGAGGAGGAGGAGGAGGAGGAGGAGGAGGAGGAGGAGGAGGAGGAGGAGGTTGAGGAGGAGGAGGAGGAGGAGGAGGCCGAGAGCGTTGATGGCACTTATGGGCCAATGTGACATCACGATGGGGCGCAAGCAACGTCACGGAGTATCGGTCAGATGAACGATAATCTAATAAAACAGTGAGCGCCCACTTACGTATACAACGGGCGTGACGGATAACGGGCCTTAAAATCCGTGGGGGCTTTTGGGGGCTGAGGGGCTTGGGATTATTTATCAATAACTATAGAGGACTAGAGGGACAAAAACAAAAGGGGGAGAGGGAGGAGGAAACAAATATTTAATGTATATATATATATATATATATATATATATGTATATATATATATATGTATATATATATATGTATATATATATACATGTATATATATATATATATACATATATGTATATATATATATATATATATATTATATATATATATATGCATATACATATAAACATATATGTATACATGTATGTGTGTATTAACATTCAGATTATTGATTTAAGACGACTGCCCCATACAAAGACCAGCATGGATTTTCTTTACATTTTGTTTTACCTATTTATTTAATTTACTTGCTGTGTAATTACTTATTTACTTACTATATCTACTTATTTATTCAAGTATTTATTCGTCTCCCTATTTACTGTCTATTCTTCACGGAAGGGTCTTAAAGAAAGAAAAAATAAAAGAAAGAGAGAGAGAGAGAGAGAGAGAGAGAGAGAGAGAGAGAGAGAGAGAGAGAGAGAGAGAGAGAGAGAGAGAGAGAGAGAGAGAGAGAGAGAGAGGGAGAGAGAGAGAGAGAGAGAGAGAGAGAGAGAGAGAGAGAGAGAGAGAGAGAGAGAGAGAGAGAGAGAGAGAGAGAGAGAGAGAGGGGACATTGGGCCGATGACACAGAAAAACCCACGTCCGATTGAGAGAATCGAACCAAGCATTGCTATTATTCCATCCGAGTGCTTGAACCACTCAACCATCAACTCCCCCGTGGCCCGGGACAAGAGGATGAGTAGGAGGCAGGATTATGGATGACTAAGAAGCTGGATGGCTCATTGGATGAAGTGCACGAGCGGAAGACAATTGTTTGTTCTCGCGGTAAATGAAAATGAGGACATGACCATACATCCCGTTGGCTCCTGATCACTTCCCGCTGTGGCGCGGTCACCATCGCTCCCGTCTCGTGAGTACAAACCCCAACACTCGATTCCTAATGCCCTTTAAGGGTCAATTTCAACCCCGTCTGTCCATGCTCTCAGGGCAAAGGTGACAGGCAGTTCAGCATCTCCTGTCGATGGCTCCCTGCCCCCCATTAGACCATGGTGTGTTCTTTTTTATTTCTGAATATTATTTAGTTAAATTTTTCTATATTAAATAATTAAGTTAGTACATAATTGGCTGCCTGTGTGTCTGTAAGGTATACATAACATTATGATTAATTAGACAAGGGATTTAATTTCTGATCGTTTATTATGACAATAAAAGCTTTAATGAAAACTGTCGGGCGGAACATATCAGAATCTAGTGTAATTCAGTGATAACGAGAATATCAGAAAGAGTGCATTTAATCATTTACCAAAAGTGAAATATTATTTTTATACTTACTTATTCATTATTTTGTTTATTTACTCAATTTATTTCAATTTTCAAATGTCTAATTGTCGTTGTTATTCTATCGGTCTGTTTTTGTGCTTTTTATCTATTTATATGAATTAGTTAATTTGCGTATCTATTTGATTTATTTTCTAATTTATCTTACTTTCTATCCATTTAATATTATTCTAGTTTCATTTGTTTTCATTTGTGGATTTGTTAATTTATTCATATATATTAGTTAAATTTGTATACTCCTTCATTTTGATTATTATGCATGTCTGGCGTAGCGACCTCGTGAGAGAGGTCGCCACTGGTTGAAGCGACTTGAGGGTTGCTTCCTCTCACGAATGGAGGGAGTGGGAGGGAGGGAGGGAGGAAGTGGTTGGTGGGGTCCGTCTTTTCAAATTCAATTCTCACCATTTGCGTGTATTTTTTGGATCCTCTGGTCTCCGCCTCAGAGTCACAGAAACGCCCTTGCCGTCTTTCTTCTCAAAGAGCAATTTTCATATAAGACCTGTTCGCAAAGCTCCCGCCCCGGCCTCCGGTGTACAACAAACTCGGCGTTCCCACGGTTAGCTTCTGAGGTTAGCTAAACTCAGTTCGCCTCCCCAGCCTTACAATCAAGAGCCTGTTGTAGAGAGACATCTACTGGAGGCTATGAGTATTAGACTCCCGGGCAGGTCAGGCTTTGATTCATCGAACCCAGGGTCACAGTGTTAAGACGAGAGGTCGAATTAAACGCGCCACAGCAGCGCACGTGGATGAGATAGTATCAGAGAGATGTTATCAGTCCGGTGAGCGATACAGAATACCTCGGCGGACGACTTTTAGTGCCAACCGCAACCTTGGAGATGATGAAAAATTAAACTTGTAGGGACAGACCGCGGAAGGCGATAGGCTGCGTTATCATCCCATCCCCACTTCGGCAGGAGGATCACAACGTCATCAGACTCCTTTTCAACAAAGAGTTACACTCTCTCTTTCTCTCTCTCTCCTTCTCACTCTCTCTTTTTTAATTATTTATCTATTTATTTATCTGGTTATCTTTGTATTCACTCGTTTATTTATTCATTTATCTATTTTTCCCCGAAAGGGAAGAAGATGGAGAAGAAAACGGATTGAAGAAGACGAAGAAGAAGGAAAAGAGGAAAAGAGAAAAGATGAAGACGACAAGAAGAAAAAGAAGATAAAAACACGAATAAGAACATAAGCGAGGACGACAGAGATTTAGAGAGCGAAAGGACAAAGACGAGAAGTAGAAGTAAAAGACGAAGACGAAATCATGACAAAGAAGAAGAAGAAGAAGAAGAAGAAGAAGAAGAAGAAGAGGAGGAAGACGAAGAGGAAGAAGATGAAGAAGACGACAAAGAAGAAGAAGAAGAAGAGGAAGAAGAAGACGAAGAAGAAGACGAAGAAGAAGACGAATAAGAATAAGAAGAAGAAGAAGAAGAAGATGAAGAAGAAGAAGTAGAAGACGAAGAAGAAGAAGAAGAAGAAGAAGAAGAAGAAGAAGAAGAGGACGAAGAAAAAAAAGAAGAAGAAGACGAAGACGAAGAAGAAGAAAAAGAAGAAGAAGAGTAATAGGAGGAGCGATGGTCGACTGGAGAGGGAGCTCGGTCGGAAATATCGCAGTCCTTGATTCGATTCTTCCGCTCGGACGTCGGTTCCGCTGTTGCATATATGTATACATACATACTTAGTGATACATACATACATACATACATACGTGTATGCACACATACATACATACATACATACATACATACATACTTAGTGATACATAGATACATACATACATACATACGTGTATGCACACATACATACATACATACATACCTCCTCCCTTTCCATCTTTCCTCAAGCTGCCTCCACTATCTGTTGGCCTTTCTGTCTGTTTTATTAATTTTTATTAGTCTGTGTCTGTCACTCTGTCAGCCTGTTTATCAGTCTGTATCTATCTGTCTGTTTCTCAAAAAATGATAATCATAGACAAAAAATGATAATCGTAGTCTTAAATGATAATTAAACAAGCATATAAATAAATAAATAAATGAATAAATAAACAGATACACAAATGAATAAATATCCAACTGGTAGACGAATACACGCAACCCTTCAAGCTGCTTCCACCTTGGCCTCGATCTGGGCAGGCTGCCCGCCCGCAATGGAAAGTTTCGACCTTTAATCCGATTACACATGATCTGCCCACGTCACGCTTCTTAGAATGAAAAAAATGAAAGTGGACCCACCAAATCAGAAAGGGAGATGGGGAAACAATAATGTTACACCACAGGGCGCTTAACGAGAGAGAGAGAGAGAGAGAGAGAGAGAGAGAGAGAGAGAGAGAGAGAGAGAGATAACAATAGTAAAAATTATAACAATAATGATAATGATAATAATAATAACAATAACAATGATAGTAATGATGATGATGATGATGATGATGATGATGATGATGATGATAGTGATGATGATGATGATGATGATGATGATGATGATGATGATGATGATGATGATGATGATGATGATGATGATGATGATGATGATGATGATGATGATGATGATGATGATGGTGATGATGGTGATGATAGTGATGATGATGATGATGATGATGATGATGATGATGATGATGATGATGATGATGATGATGATGATGATGATGATGATGATGATGATGATGTGCTCAAAGGTTAAAGGAGCTATCGTTATTAGAAATGATAAACTCGAATTTTTCACTCGCCTTCAATACGCTCAGGCCATGCTACGGTCTTTGATAATATTCATATCCCCTTCAGTTTTGGATGACACTTTTCAAAGCGTCCTTCCAAAAACCAACCACTATTACCATTACCATTACCATAAATAACCATTCTATTACCCGACTATCCCCATCATATTCCCAGCTCGGTATCCCCACCTCCCCACTGTTCTCGTTACCTTTTAGATTTACATTAAATATCTTTTCCGTTTTAGTTTCTTCTTCCGACACTGTCTGCAACCAGATTCCTTCGTTCATCCCTTCTGTGGTGACACTCTCAGTAGCGAAAAGGAATTATTACCATAACCGTTACCATTAACACTGCTCCCAGAGTGGATTATTACCTATTACCATATCCAACCCTACCATTAACACCCTCCATCCTCCCCCCCCCCCATCACACACATACCCAAGGCCACCCGCTGACAACCCCGGTAGCAGCTGCGGCCGGGCCTCTTTCTGATTGGCTGATAAGGGAGCCAATCAACGCCCACGCTGCACAGCGTGAGTCGGCGGCTCTTGACTGCTCCCTTCTGTACATTCAGGAGCTAAAGTTCGTCCCCATGTTCCGTCGCTGGTCTCGAGCGCATTTAACCCACTTTAAAGACTTTCTTCCAACTCAGCTCCGTAGCATCACGATCGAAACCAAGACAGTCGAACCCCCATCACGGGAACCGTTCTTGTCCATGCCGGGGAACTTCATTCAGCTTTGAGAAACCACCCCGGGATTTGATACCAACACTAACCCTACCCTCTAACGGGCAACCTGATCTTTTCGTCTTTTTCTGTCTTTTTCCAGATCATTTGATTCGTCTTTGGGAGTCATCTTCTGCCTATTAACTCCCTCCGGAGCGGTTGGTACTTCTCCTCTCACTCGAGCTGTCGCCGGGCGATTTAATTGATCAGAGTTGTACTCCTTCAGTACCAAAAGGGTACCACCTAGCTGTTCCATTAATTTCCTTTTAGTACACAATGGTTAAGTACAGTACTTTAGTCATTAATCTTCCAAAGTAATAAATGAATACATAATAAAATGAATGAATAAACTGATAAACAAATACATGAATAAATAAATGAATAAATAAATTATATAATAATAATAATAATAATGATGATGATGATGATGATGATGATGATGATGATGATGATGATGATGATGATGATGATGATGATGATGATGATAATAATAGTAATAATAATAATGATAATGTAAATAGCAAAAATGATAACTATAATAATGATAATGATAACAGTAATGATAACAAATGATGATAACGAAAATCATAATAACGATGATAAAACTTCAATTACATTCGATGAAGATAGACAAAGTAAGCACCTTTGCATTTGTTCTTTTCGCATTTGTGGCTCCCACGAAAGCAACATCTTGAGCACATGAACCTCTGACCACGACCCCTAGTAGGGACGTTCAATGCGGTGACCGTCAGGGAACCCAAACGAGGCTGGCGCCGACGATTGGCGAGAGAAGTCAGTGAAGGTTTGTCAGAATGTGACAGATATTGAAATGCATCATTCACTTTTACAAACTCCCATTTGGCACCGCATCTAGGGCATACATACACACAGAAACAGACACATACACACACAGACACACACACACACACACACACACACACACACACACACACACACACACACACACACACACACACACACACACACACACACACACACACACACACACACACACACACACACTGGCTTCAGAGGCTCAGCGCGCGAAGTTCCGACGCTCCCTGCACCCGAAGAACCTTCAGTGGAACTAAGGATTCCGATGCCTGAAGGATCCTCCCCCCCCCCCCGAGGTCAGACAGGTTCCTAGAGAAGGTTAAACGAATTATTAGGTTACTTCATACAAGATCCGTAGGTTAAGTCAAGAGATTCCCTAGCCTAGTTCAAACAATCCTAAGACTAAGAAAACACCCTAGGCTAGCTTTTAAACTACAAGGGCTAGGTCACAA
>NC_134781.1:24847277-24852277 GCF_046742065.1 Oratosquilla oratoria | reverse complement strand
TGGGGAAGGAGGGAGAGGGAGAGAGGTAGTAACTGGGGAGATGAGAGATTAAAAGGAAGGGAAAGAGGGGAAGGAAAGAGGACAGGAGAATTTAGGGAGTTGGGAGAGAGAGAGAGAGGGGGGGAGTGGAGAGCTGAGGGAGGGAGGGAGGTAGGGATGGGAACACGGGGCAAGGAAGGATGGATAGGATGGAATAAAGTAGGTGAGAAAGGAGGGAAGAAGAGAGGAACTAGGGAGTTCGATAGTACGAGAGAGAGAAAGAGATGGAGGGAGGAACTAAAGAACTGGGAATGAGGGAGTGAGAGAGGGAGCGAGGGAGAGTGGGAGGAAAGCAGAGAGAGGTGGAAAGAGGGAGAGACGAGTTTAGAAGTAGAGAGAGAGGGTTTGAAGTAAGAGAGGGAGCGAGAGAGAGTGGGAAGAGAGCAGAGAGGGAAGGAAAGAGAGGAGTTTAGAAGTAGAGAGAGGGTTTGAAGGAAGAGAGAGTGGGAGGGAGTTGTAGGAATGTAAGGAGGGAAGGAAAGAGAGTGGGAAGTTTTGAAACAGAGAGAGGGTTTGAGGGAAGAGAGAGAGAGAGGGAGTGGTAGGAATGTAGGGAGGGAGTGAAAGAGAGAGGTGAGTTTAGAAACAGAGAGAGGGTTTGAGGTAAGAGAAGGAAGGAGGGAGGGAGGGAAGGGGCGGCGGTGGAGGGTGTCAATTCTTCAATAAATGCGTTTCCATCCTGATCCGGAGCCCTCCTTCAGAGGTACTCTTCCTGCAGACGTATATTTATATATACATATATAACACACTGAATGGTTCCCAGTGAACAGATTAACATCTTTTCAATCACAATTCACTTTTAATCCCATCCCATCGCAGTCGAGACTAACGACGAGCTCGAAGGAAGCATATATTGGAAATTGAAACGTGGTCAAGCCGAGGACTCTAACTCAGCTCGGACGTGACAGTGTCAATGACTTCTCCCATTGCGCTATCAAGAGAAATAGCGCAATAGAATAATTCACTGACACTTTGTCATGTCCGAGCTGAGTTCGAATCCTCTGCTCGACCACGTTTCAATTTCCAACATATGCTTCCTTCGAGCTCCTCGTCAGTCTCGACTACGATGGCATGGAATTAAAAGTGAATTGTGGTTGAAAAGATGGTATACATATATAATGTATACACACGCACACATATACATATAAATATACATAAATGCACACATACACACATACACACACGTATATGTACATATATAATGTATACACACAACCACCCACCCACCCACACACACACACATACACGCGTGCGCGCGCGTGCACACACACACACACACGCGCACACACACACGCACACACACACACACACACACACACACACACACACACACACACACACACACATATATATATATATATAAAAATATATATATATATATATATATATATATATATGTGTGTGTGTGTGTGTGTGTGTGTGTGTGTGTGTGTGTGTGTGTGTGTGTGTGTGTGTGTGTGTGTGTGTGTGTGTGTGTGTGTATGTATAATGTCCGTAGCCTTCCTTATTTCCTCCCCCGTTCCTCTTCTTGCCTGCCTCCTCCTCCTCCTCCTCCTGCCGTAATTCCCCTCTGCCGCCCCTGGCCGCCCCCTGCTGGCAGTCCGGGGGTCAGATGAAAACATTAGTGCGGTAATTGAATAAATATTGACGGTCCGCGCCCATACGAGGCCCTACAAACGGGACCCTTGCCGTCTCCTTGGTGGTGGGTGGGTGGATGGGTGGGTGTGGGAGGGGGTTCGAGGGGGAGGTGGGGGCCACTCGTCGATGAGGCCCCCAAAGGAATGGGAGGGGGATGAGGAGTCGTTGTAGAGGGCCACTTATCGTACGGGGAGGGGGCACTTAGTATGATACGTCACTATACGTTTAGATTAACCCGACTGAGTTAATCCAGATTATTTACGTCAAGTAAATCCCTTCAACAGGATGATGGCCGGTGCTAGTTCTGTTGTCGTCAGATGATTTTATTCAACTGAAGTGGACCGTCCGAACAGGGGTCTCGACCGATTAGGATTACGTTCGACGTGGGGGTCTGCCTTCCCTTTCTATACAAAACCGTCTAACGCTCAGAACAGCCGCACTGAAAGTACTGTACGTTTGGTTCTTGGCTTTGACTCATAGCCTCTTCCACTGGGTTATAAATTTACAGAGTTTATTCTGGTTAACGTGGCATGATTTGATTTGGTTAAAGAGCAACAGCGATAAGAGCCTTCAGCCCAATAAAATGGTTTAAATATTTTGCTCTGTCTGCCGCTGCATGATTCAAATCAACTGGATTAAAAGCATCAGGAGTGATATATCCCTAGGATTTAATCCAGCCAAGGAAGGCGCTTACACACACACACACACACACACAAATACCCGACCGCAGCAGAGGCGAACCCACTCCAAAATGGTATATGGATCAAATCCATTTTAAGCTCGCCAAAAGGTCATACATGTGAGAACACATTAAAATGAACATACTAAAAAACATGAATATAAACAAATAAATAAATAAAGGAAAATAATAATAATAATAATAATAATAATAATAATAATAATAATAATAATAATAATAATAATAATAATAATAATAATAATAATAATAATAATAATAATAACAATAATAATAGTAATGATAATAATAATAATAATGATTAATAATAATAATAATAATAATAATAATAATAATAATAATAATAATAATAATAATAATAATAATAATAATAATAATAATAATAATGATGATGATGATGAAAAGATTAGTGGGGGTACCGCGATCGTCTTCAGGAAGAGACCCCAAGTTGCTTCGTTTGTGGGCAAGGAGTGGACGGTGCATTAGTACTCGTACTGGGGATATTCGTCATCACAGAAGCTAATGGATATGATGTGTCTGGAAGAGCCAATTACCCCGAGGCTCTTTTCGTGTATGGCGGAGTAGGGGCGATTTCGGGCGTGGGTGGGGGTGTTGGGGGGTGGTTGGGGGAGGGGAGGTCGTATCATTATTATCATTATTATCAAGGGAGTACCCAGGAGGGGCCGCCAGCGAAATAGAACCGTTTATAGAAGAGTGGCCCTTGAGGAAAAAAAGTAAAATAAATTAAGATAAACAAATGAATGAATAAATGAATGAATATATATATAAATAACTAAATAAACAGATACATGAATAAATGAATGAATGAATGAATAGATATATAGATAAATGAATAAACATACATCCATAAATAAATAAATAGATGAATAAGTAAATAAATAATTGGATAAATGAATAAATAGATAAATAGATAAATTAAGTAAATGAATAAAGAAATAAATAAGTACATTATTGAATAAGTAGATAAATAAATAAAAAGTAAATGAATAAGTAGATAAATAAACATAAATAAGTAAATGAATAAAAAAGTAGATAAATAAATAAATAAATAAGAATATAATAAAACAGAATCAAAAGTACCCTCCATAGTGGTCTTTTAGAGGTAAAGACCCACTCACTTGACTGAGTGAAGATGTCTACGCACAGAGGCGCTTCGCTGCGGCCGAAGCCGTCGTCTTTGCCCTATACGCAATCGGGCTGTTAGGTAAAGCGCTATTCATTTCTGTGGTTAACCCAAGACAACGAAAGAGCTAAATCACATGATTGGGATCTAATGGGGCACTTAGACGGTCAAACGGTTTGACAAACCCGGTATGTCAAACAAGTGTTTGAAGTGATATTTGACCGTGTGAATAGGGTATTTGGTTGTCAAAAACATTCGACAAACATCTTTGACGACCAAATACCCCATTCACACCGTCAAACATCACTTCAAACACTTGTCTGACAAACCGAGTTTGTCAAACAGTTTGACCGTGTAAATGGCCCTTAAGTCGAACACGGCGCAAGTGAATACTATGAAGTTCCACACTTAACCCTCTTTCAGCATTTTGCGGCTTAAGTTGGTTATTCTAGATGTCGCCAGGCGATTTAATTCACCCGATGGAAAACCTCTCTACAGTGGAAGGATTAAACCATCCATGGCTGGTTTATGCTTCAGATATTTCATTCTGGTTAGAACGGCGTTTCTATTCAGTTTTGAGGACCCGCGTAGGAGCGGGAAGATTGTACTTCTCGTCAATATAGTTAGAGTGTTCAGCACTGGAACCTCACGAATTGAATAGAATCGTCCTCCGTCAACTCGCTAGAAGAAAAAAAATCGCCAAAAACGAACTGATGGTCCTAAAAAGAAGAGAAAAGAAAAGAAAAGAAAGAAAAGAAAAATATATATGTATGTATATATGTATATATATATATATACTATACAATATATACATATATATTATATATTATATATATATATATATATATATATATATATATATATATATATATATATATATATAATATATATATATATATATATATATATAGCGTTCTTCCACTAAGCTAAGCTAGCCCCATAGTTAAAACTAAGGTAGTTAAAACAAAATTAATAAATACAGAATAGAAAGATAAATACGGTGAAAATAAACTAGTGAAAAATATACATATCTGCAATAATAAAAATATTTGGACATGATTCGAAAAAATATAGTAAAAAAAAAAAAAAAAAAAAAAAATATCCCTGACATCTGTCTCGGTATTTGGTAATTTTGTGTGAGGGTCCCCCTAGAGTAAATGACCCAATTACGTGAAGGGCACCTTAACAAGCGACTCGCTGCAACAGGGACCCAACCTAGAAGGGGGCACCCATAAAAAGGGAGTTGTTTGCCAATGGGGGGGGGGGCCTTTGCCAAACAGAGATTGCAGCTAGAGATCTCACCGTCCTCAGTTCGATCCTTGCCCTCGGATAACTCTTGTGTACTATAATCGGTCCACTCCCTCTCCCCTCCCCTCCCCAGTCCCCATTCCTCTACCCAGTCCCTCGGTAAGGTTTCACTCGTAATACTCAAGGCTTATGTTTAATAAATAGATAAGTAAATGAATAGATTGATGAAAGAGA
>NC_134781.1:24832277-24837277 GCF_046742065.1 Oratosquilla oratoria | reverse complement strand
GGAGTTTATATACACTGCTCAGTTTGCAAGTTGGTTGTAAACACACTCCTGACGATGTTGTTAGATAACTATTTCATTCTGGTTTCTGTAAAATTATTTTCTTCAGATTTTGGGAAAACTCATGGGTTGCCTCTCGAAATCATCCCGGCCACCTCCAAGCGATTTAATTCAGATATACGACCAACACAAAGCATTGGAACACAACTCAGTGAGTCTGTATGTCATCAAATACTTTTATTCTTGTAACTCCAGACCTTTTCTTAAATCCGTGAGAGACGCCAGAACCTGGGTTCAGCCTGGCAGGATTAAGATGGCCTCTGTGAGTGACGCTAGGCGATTTCATTCATCTGAAGGATCCATGGGCAGCCCTAGCTTCAGTCTTTCAGCACTGGGGTCTGGTAATTCCAGGCATCATTCCTATTCTCACTTACATTTCAACAAAAGCATTAGTCTGATTGGAATAATTCATCTGGCAATATAATCTAGCTATCAACACATATCTCCTGTAATTCATGCTTCATCAAATTAATTTCTGAAAAGCGAGAAGGACAGGAAATTTGCAAATTGCAAATTTCAGGAGGCAGAGGAGGTGGAGAAGGTGGAAGGGGAGGAGGAGAAGAAGGACTGCGTTATCAACATTACAAGGACTTCCCACCCCAACGCCAACAGCCCCTCAAAAAAAAAAAAAAAAAAGGAATTAATTTGGAAGTGGGTAGAAACAACTTTGCCAACCGTGTAGTTAATGAATGGAATAAACTTCCTGCAGAGACAGTGCAATGTTCGAAGCTTTAAGATTCATTTAGATAAACACCAAAGCAAGATGCTGTAATGCCTGCCATTTATTTTATATTATTTTGTTTGTTATTATTTGTCTGTTTGTTTATTATTATCTACTTGATTAACTTATTATTATTTATCTGTCCATTTATCATTATTCATATTATTATTATTATTCTATTTATTCATTTATTTATTTATCATTATTATAATTTTTTCGCATCCGACATAGTTATGGACCAAAAGGTCTCCTGTCGGCAGGCTCCTCCTTTGTAATCCTTTGTAAATAAACCTCAAAGTAGTGGTCCTCATCCCGCTTCTGCAAAGATCCCTCACTTATGCACTCCTCTTCCTTCGATCTCTGAGAGACCAATTGGTAAATACGATACCGGTCCCAAAGAGGCTCAGGCCCTCTCAGATAACGTGTAGACGGCGGTGAGCAGCTTTATATATTTTCTTAAGGTGTCGTTGGGAGAGATCTCAGATCGTTGAACTCCTTTGATGTCTATGTTTGATTCTTAAGTTTAATATCAAAGCCGAAAAATTATTTTATTAAGCTGATAAAGGATAAAGTCTATCTTGGTTAGCGCTCAAGCGTGTACATCCGATTCTTTATGGTAATTCTGAATGTCACCAGGCTATTTTATTTACTTGCATAAAACCCCAGGATTGAGAGTTCCGTCGCATTAGGAGAGACCTTTTGTCCACTCGACGGACATCATCCGAACTTTTTTACTCAAAATCCCCACCCTTCAAAAAAAAAAAAAAAAAAAAAAAAAACTGTCTAGATGAATAGCTTATCTGACGCTATTCTCGTTATTGAGCACCATCACCGGTGTTGTTGCTGTTGTTGTTGATATCGGTGGCAGCGGTGGTGGTATTGTGGCTGTGATGGTGATAATGGTGGCGATTTTGGTGGTGCCAGTAATGGCGGTGGTGGTGGAACTAGTATTGGTGGTCGTAGTGGTGGTAACAGCGATGGTTACAGTGATGGTGATAGTGGTGGTAGTAGAGGTAGAAGTGCCGGTGGTAGTGGTGATGGCAGAGACGTCGGGGGTGGTGTTGGTTGTGGTGTTGGTGGTGTTGGAAAAGATTAAACCAGCAGTCTATCAAATCTGAGTTGAATAAAAGCAAACCTTAAACTACATAGCCAACATCTTTTATCAAGAATATGAAGTCTGACTAAAAGGTCACTACTCTTTGTCCGCTATACAAATATTGTGAAAAGGGAAAATTCAGTTCCAACTCCTACTGGTAACTGCCACTTGCCCTGGCTATGAAAACACGTGGGACTACGAGTAACTACTCTGACTGCAGCTAAGCACCACCTGGCGTAAATCACCCACCATATACACCATGTCCTTCACATTAGGGCTTATGCTCACTACACAAAGATTATAATGAATTACTTTGTGTGTAATATTAACTCTATAAAAAACTTGTTTACTAAGACAGCTAAATGTTATATTTCATTGAGACAACAATAATTTGTCTTATATGTATATATATATATATATATATATATATATATATATATATGTATATATATACATATATATATGTACTGTACATATATATATATATATATATATATATATATATATATATATATATATACATATATATATCTATATATATTTATAAATATATATATATATATATATAATACCCTTAAAGTATTGAATGTACTCAATCATCTCATATAATTTGTGAAAGTCCTTGACGACGCAAAAATAGTCTCAAAACTAAAGCAAAATGACATTGAGTGGCTCTGGGCCGTAGGTGTGCCACGATAGTCAATACCCACTTACTTAAGTGACAGGGAAACCATCTCTTGTTGACTGACTTAAAGTCATTCTGTGACGTATTTATGACGTCACTCTAGAAAGAATGACGTCATCATATATCTATCACACCCATCTTAAGGATGTCTGACGTCACGCGTACTCTACAACGTTGTTAATCCTAAGCTCTTGTAGCGCCAAGGTACGAATGGCCATAGGGCTCTAGACAGAAAGTCTAGAAAATAGTTGGACTGTGTCAAGCAAGTGCCCCGAAGCATCCAGTCATTGTAGTCATAATTAACTTTCTAAATACAGCCGCATTAGTTCAATCATTTGCGGTCATTTTCTTTTATCATGGGACAACTACAGCACAGTAAAGCATATGTGTTATCGAACGCTCAGGAAACAGTGCGATAGCTCCAGGGGGCTTAAAACCAAAAACATCCCAGAATATCCTTTATATATTTTGTTCTGGCTAACGTGAAACGATTTCATTTAGCTAGAGACAACCTCTAGCCGTAAATGTTTTGGTAAATCGAGAAGAGGCTTTTGTCCTCGTGTGCGAGTGTGCCAGTTACTGTCCCCCACGAGCGCAAACATAATAAAAGCAATTCTAAGGAATGTACGAGAGTCGAACTCTCATCAGCGCTCTCATAATACGTGGCAGAAATGATCTAGTGAGGCAGAGCGCAAATATATAGACAAATATATTTATATATATTAATGTATATATATATATATATATATATATATATATATATATATATATTTATATATATATATTTATATATATATATATGTGTGTGTGTGTGTGTGTGTGTGTGTGTGTGTGTGTGTGTGCTCGGGTGCATCTAATGACTATGAAAATTATGTATCAATACAGAGAGATTTAAAAAAGACAATAAGAAAAAGAAAACGACAATACGAAATGAACATCGCTGATAAATCCAAAGAGAATCCCAAAGAATTCTATAGTTACATTAGAGATAAAAAGGTTGTTAGGAATCACATTGGTCCACTATTATCTGCTGACGGTCAACTTGAATATTCAAATGAAGGAATGTGTAATATCTTAAACAATTATTTTAGCTCGGTATTCGTAAACGAAACACCTCAAGGTGAATTCCAAACTGAAACCTGTGAAAAGTCTAGGGTAAACTTACTCACTACGGTAAATATAACAAAAGAAAAAATTAAAAGGTGTATAGACAAACTCAAAGTTAATAAAACACCAGGGCCTGACGGTTGGCATCCAAGAATCTTAAAGGAAATGAAAAATGTGATTGTTGTTCCATTAGAAATTATTTTCAAGAAATCCATCATATCCGGAGATGTCCCAAGAGAATGGAAGCTAGCTAACGTTACTCCCATATTTAAAAAAGGTGACAAAAAGAAACCAAATAACTATAGGCCTATAAGTTTGACTTCAATCGTAGGAAAAATAATGGAAACTATCATCAGAGATGCTATCGAACATCATTTAGAAAGTAACCGTTTGATAAATGATAGCCAGCATGGTTTCAGACGGAAACGTTCTTGCGTGACTTACTCACTCGAATTCTACAACACAGTTATCTCGAATTATGACAAAAGAAACAGTATAGATTTAGTATATCTAGACTTTGCAAAAGCTTTTGATACCGTCCCACACGAAAGACTACTTACTAAATTAGCTTTGCATGGAATAAGTGGTAGCCTATTAGGTTGGACTGGTAATTGGTTGAATGGTCGAAAACAGAGAGTTGTTTTAAATGGAAAAACTTCTGGATGGAAAAGTGTTGCAAGTGGAGTTCCTCAGGGTTCCGTTCTTGGGCCACTTCTATTCATAGTATATATAAATGATATAGACCATGGACTAAAATCTACTGTTTCCAAATTTGCTGATGATACAAAACTGTGCGGAGTGGCAAATGATCACTCAAACCAATTAGATATTCAAGAAGATTTAGATCAATTACAGCAATGGTCTGAAAAGTGGCTAATGAAATTTAACACAAGTAAATGCAAGGTAATGCACATAGGTAAAAATAACAGTAAGTACGATTACAAGTTATTTGGAAATTCGTTAACAAAAGTGGATAGTGAAAAAGATCACGGCGTAATTATCAGTAACGACCTCAAATCATCCAAGCAGTGTATTTCAGCCTCTGAGAAAGCAAATAAGATTGTAGGACTGATTGCGCGATCTTTTGATTTCAAAAGTCCATCACTCATTAACAAGCTATATAAGTCGTTAGTTCGTCCACATTTGGAATATGCTGTTTCCGTATGGTCAACGAATCTCATTAAAGACATTGACAGACTGGAAAAAGTACAACGGCGAGCCACAAAACTGATTCCAAATATCAAAAATAAATCATACGAAAATCGACTAAAACATATGAATCTGTTTTCCCTAAAAATGCGTAGACTCAGAGGTGACTTGATGCAGGTCTTTAA
>NC_134781.1:24782277-24784777 GCF_046742065.1 Oratosquilla oratoria | reverse complement strand
GGAGAGGGAAGGGGAGAAGGGGGCGGAAGAAGGGAGAATGTAGAGGGGATAGGGGAGGAAGAGTGAAAAGGGAGAGAGATGGGGATGCGAGAGAGAGGACAGAGGAAAAAGGAAGGGGAGAGACGGGAGTGGTGTAGGGAAAGGGGAGAGAGGGTAGGGAGAGGGGAACTGTGAAAGGGGAGGGGGAAGAAGGAAGAAGGGAGCGGAAGGAGGGAGAATGGAGAGGGGATAGGGGAGGAGAGAGGGGAGAGAGGGGAGAGAGAGGGGAGAGACACGGAAAGCAAGTAGAGAGGTAAACAAATACTTTGACGTGCATGTTGCTGCCAAGTAGCTTATTCTGACGTTTTATTTGTACATAAGATTAATAGGCGCAGAGAGTTGATATCACGCGATTAAATGTTTTCGTGTCGTCTAAATGATATGATCTTCTTCGAGTGGAGAGGCTTTGCATTTTATTTTATTTTTGAGAATATATATATATGTATATATATATATGACGCGTCCCGAGCCAGAGGCTGGAGTGCCTCAAGTTGAGAGTGGGCCCCGAAGTCAGAACGAAATAAGAATTCGAAAACAACGCCTATTTAAGCACATAATCCCGAACCTTGCCACTCAAGCCAAAGCAGCCTGAAGTATTTGAACATACAAATTTCGCGCTCACACACATACACACAAAAGTGCACACACGCACACACACACACACACACACACACACACACACACACGTGTGTGTGTGTGCAAGGTCATAGCATTACCCATAGATCGGACCTACGAGCTCTGAGCTCTCTTCCAGGAGGGAAATAGCTGTCGATCACGAGTCCAACACGTGATCCAAAGACCAAGTGAATTCAAAGACCAAGTGAATACACACACACGCACACACACACGCACACACACACACACACACGCACACACACACACACACACACACACGACTTGATGGCGTAGTGGTAGAGTTCCCAGCCGCCACTACGGCGGTTCGGGTTTGGATCCCGCCCAGGATTGAAATAATTTCAGCATCGCTGCGCTACGAGCCGTTACTCCAACTCTCATGGTCGGGGAGTTTTGTGTGTGTGTGTGTGTGTGTGTGTGTGTGTGTGTGTGTGTGTGTGTGTGTGTGTGTGTGTGTGTGTGTGTGTGTGTGTGTGTGTGTGTGTGTGTGCGTGTAAGGTCGCAGTATTACCCATAGATCAGTCATATATGAGCTCTGAGCTCTTTTCCGGGAGGGAAATAGCTGTCGATCACGAGTCCAACACGTGATCCAAGATCATAAGTACATAAGAACATAAGAATGAAGGAGACTGCAAAAGACCATAAGGCCTACACTAGGCAGCTCCGTGAATCACACACACACACACACACACACACACACACACACACACACACACACACACACACACACACGCACACACACACAATTATGGCGAAGAGCGTACGCCTGGAGTCGCGTAGCTCCGGACAGTGACGTGACCGTTGCCCTGTGTGCTTGGGCTGCATGCGTTTGACGAGAGTGAGAGGTTGAAGATTAAATTATGTAAAGAGGAGGAAAAAAATAGGAGCGACCGAGACAATATCAGAAATAGGAATGATAATCTAAAAACGAATAAAGATTAGTTATAAAATAACATGGAAAAAAGTGATTATTTAGCAGTGGCGCACATTCCACCAAAGATAAAAGCAAGGAATGAAAGAGAATATGGAAAAGTAATGCAAGGCACAGCCAAACAATTAATAATTGATATGGAAAATGTGATTATTTAAAGCTGGCTGAAGGCAATATGAGAGGAGTGAAAAGTGAGGAGTCATGAGGTAATACACAGTTGAAGATAGCAGAAAACAGTATGACACAATGGGTTAAAGAAACAACACGACATAGAAGCAAGGATGCACCAGCAAAACTGGATCTTATCTTTACAACAGAACCTTATGCAATAGAATCACTGAAGTACAAGTGCCCTATAGGATAAAGGTGATCATTTAGTCCTCAAATTAATCCTTAAATGTAGGGAAAGGAGAATTAAGAAACGGTTTTAAAGGCAATGAAAATATGACTTTGCAAAAGTAAACTGTTCGGGACGAAAAAAAAAACAACACTCTGAACAAGCGGATTGGAAAGGATTCAGCGAAACAAAAGAAACAAATAAAATGTAAAAAAAAAAAAAAGAGTGGACGAACGCGTTCCAAAAATGAATAGGAGGCAATCACGAAAGAGAAGTGGATTAAGCAATGCTAGATACTAAAACAAAAGAGATAAGACATGCGAGAAATGAAAAAAAAGAACAAAAAGGACAGAAGACGAGGACGAAAAATCAAAATAGGTGTAACTGACAAAAGTAAAGATAAATCAAATTTATTTTACAGATTTGTATATTGTAAGTTGAAGCACAAAAAAGAAATGTTTAAGTTAATGAATGATGAACTAATCATAAAAACTAAGGAGGAAAATTATATCAGGTTCTTGATTACAGATGACATACCGCCAGAAAATCGCATAGAAAGA
>NC_134781.1:24759777-24772277 GCF_046742065.1 Oratosquilla oratoria | reverse complement strand
GAGCAAATGACCCCGCACTTGAAAAGGCCACGTGAACATAAAAAGGGGGCGGGCCCCGGCCAGCGACATCCAGCAGCGACAGTGATTGGGTAGATGGAGCGGGAGATAAAAGGTCAGGGGGAGACTGGAGATAGCAGGGGGAGATTAGGGGAATAGGGGGTAGGGGAAGATAACAGGGGGAAATAGGGGGTGGCAGGGGGCAGGGGGAGATAGAGCTGCGATATCGGTAATCACAGGATACGGGGGTGGAAAGGGCGAGAAGGGGGAAGAAGGAGTATTATACGACAATTTAGAACAATCAACACGAGAGCCTAATCAGACCATCTCTCCGTCTGGGTTCGAGCCTGCCTGCCCCTCTGCATCGGCGCCACGTGTATGTGTGTGTCAAGTAGCCAGATGGTTTCGATCTGGTTTCGAACCCGGTCACTTCTCATAGGACAAAGGATTTCGGACTTAGTTCGTAGCTGAGCGCCTCCTGGTGTGAGATTATTCGCTCATCAATTCGGTGAAATATTGACACTGATCACCATCTGTGAGGCTGAGCCAACCCCTCCAAGACCATATTGCACTGTACAGTATATCTTTTATAACCACGCGCGCCAGAAAATGTTCACCATTCTATTTTGGGGCAGATGGAGGTGGGGGGGGGGAGGTTATCAGATCCTCGAGATTCGATTCAAATGTGTAATAAAATCACGTGGCGACAATTCCTGCTTCTAAACATTTACACTCGCTACCAAAAGGTCGCCAGGATATCAACAGAATAGTTTGGCGCCACGAATATGAATAAAATAGTTTGGCGCCACGAATATGCATAGAATAGTTTGGCGCCACGAATATGCATAGAATAGTTTGGCGCCACGAATGTGAATAGAACAGTTTGGCGCCACGAATATGAATACAATAGTTTGGCGCCACGAATATGAATAAAATAGTTTGGCGCCACGAATATGAATAAAAAAGTTTGGTGCCACGAATATGAATAAAAAAGATTGGCGCCACGAATATGAATAAAATAGTTTGGCGCCACGAATATGAATAAAATAGTTTGGCGCTTTGAATATGAATAAAATAGTTTGGCGCCACGAATATTAATAAAATAGTTTGACGCCACAAATATGAATAAAATAGTTTGGCGCCACGAATATGCATAGAATAGTTTGGCGCCACGAATATGAATAAAAAAGATTGGCGCCACGAATATGAATAAAATAGTTTGGCGCCACGAATATGAATAAAATAGTTCGGCGCTTTGAATATGAATAAAATAGTTTGACGCCACGAATATGAATAAAATAGTTTGACGCCACAAATATGAATAAAATAGTTTGGCGCCACGAATATGCATAGAATAGTTTGGCGCCACGAATATGCATAGAATAGTTTGGCGCCACGAATGTGAATAGAACAGTTTGGCGCCACGAATATGAATTTAATAGTTTGGCGCCACGAATATGAATAAAATAGTTTGGCGCCACGAATATGAATAAAAAAGTTTGGTGCCACGAATATGAATAAAAAAGATTGGCGCCACGAATATCAATAAAATAGTTTGGCGCCACGAATATGAATAAAATAGTTTGGCGCTTTGAATATGAATAAAATAGATTGGCGCCACGAATATAAATAAAATAGTTTGACGCCACAAATATGAATAAAATAGTTTGGCGCCACGAATATGCATAGAATAGTTTGGCGCCACGAATATGCATAGAATAGTTTGGCACCACGAATATGAATAAAAAAGATTGGCGCCACGAATATGCATAGAATAGTTTGGCGCCACGAATATGAATAAAATAGTTCGGCGCTTTGAATATGAATAAAATAGTTTGACGCCACGAATACGAATAAAATAGTTTGACGCCACAAATATGAATAGAATAGTTTGGCGCCACGAATATGCATAGAATAGTTTGGCGCCACGAATATGCAAAGAATAGTTTGGCGCCACGAATATGAATAAAAAAGATTGGCGCCACGAATATGCATAGAATAGTTTGGCGCCACGAATATGAATAAAAAAGATTGGCGCCACGAATATGAATAAAATAGTTTGGCGCCACGAATATGAATAAAATAGTTTGACACCACAAATATGAATAAAATAGTTTGGCGCCACGAATATGCATAGAATAGTTTGGCGCCACGAATATGCATAGAATAGTTTGGCGCCACGAATATGAATAAAAAAGATTGGCGCCACGAATATGAATAAAATAGTTCGGCGCTTTGAATATGAATATAATAGTTTGACGCCACGAATATGAATAAAATAGTTTGACGCCACGAAAATGAATAAAATAGTTTGGCGCCACGAATATGCATAGAATAGTTTGGACCACGAATATGCATAGAATAGTTTGGCGCCACGAATATGAATAAAAAAGATTGGCGCCATGCATATGAATAAAATAGTTTGGCGCCACGAATATGAATAAAATAGTTTGGTGCTTTGAATATGAATAAAATAGTTTGGCGCCACGAATATGAATAAAATAGTTTGACGCCACAGATATGAATAAAATAGTTTGGCGCCACGAATATGAATAGAATAGTTTGGCGCCACGAATATGCATAGGATAGTTTGGCGCCACGAATATGAATAAAAAAGATTGGCGCCACGAATATGAATAAAATAGTTTGGCGCCACGAATATGAATAAAATAGTTCGGCGCTTTGAATATGAATAAAATAGTTTGACGCCACGAATATGAATAAAATAGTTTGACGCCACAAATATGAATAAAACAGTTTGGCGCCACGAATATGCATAGAATAGTTTGGCGCCACGAATATGCATAGAATAGTTTGGCGCCACGAATATGAATAAAAAAGATTGGCGCCACGAATATGAATAAAATAGTTTGGCGCCACGAATATGAATAAAATAGTTTGGCGCTTTGAATATGAATTAAACAGTTTGGCGCCACGAATATGAATAAAATAGTTTGACGCCACAAATATGAATAAAATAGTTTGGCGCCACGAATATGCATAGAATAGTTTGGCGCCACGAATATGAATAGAATAGTTTGGCGCCACGAATATGAATAAAAAAGATTGGCGCCACGAATATGAATAAAATAGTTTGGCGCCACGAATATGAATAAAATAGTTCGGCGCTTTGAATATGAATAAAATAGTTTGACGCCACGAATATGAATAAAATAGTTTGACGCCACAAATATGAATAAAATAGTTTGGCGCCACGAATATGCATAGAATAGTTTGGCGCCACGAATATGCATAGAATAGTTTGGCGCCACGAATATGCATAGAATAGTTTGGCGCCACGAATATGAATAAAAAAGATTGGCGCCACGAATATGAATAAAATAGTTCGGCGCTTTGAATATGAATAAGATAGTTTGACGCCACGAATATGAATAAAATAGTTTGACGCCACGAATATGAATAAAATAGTTTGGCGCCACGAATATGCATAGAATAGTTTGGCGCCACGAATATGCATAGAATAGTTTGGCGCCACGAATATGAACAAAAAAGATTGGCGCCATGCATATGAATAAAATAGTTTGGCGCCACGAATATGAATAAAATAGTTTGGTGCTTTGAATATGAATAAAATAGTTTGACGCCACAAATATGAATAAAATAGTTTGGCGCCACGAATATGTATAGAATAGTTTGGCGCCACAAATATGCATAGAATAGTTTGGCGCCACAAATATGCATAGAATAGTTTGGCGCCACGAATATGAATAAAAAAGATTGGCGCCACGAATATGAGTAAAATAGTTTGGCGCCACGAATATGAATAAAATAGTTCGGCGCTTTGAATATGAATAAAATAGTTTGACGCCACGAATATGAATAAAATAGTTTGACGCCACAAATATGAATAAAACAGTTTGGCGCCACGAATATGCATAGAATAGTTTGGCGCCACGAATATGCATAGAATAGTTTGGCGCCACGAATATGCATAGAATAGTTTGGCGCCACGAATATGCATAGAATAGTTTGGCGCCACGAATATGAATAAAATAGTTTGGCGCTTTGAATATGAATAAAACAGTTTGGCGCCACGAATATGAATAAAATAGTTTGACGCCACAAATATGAATAAAATAGTTTGGCGCCACGAATATGCATAGAATAGTTTGGCGCCACGAATATGCATAGAATAGTTTGGCGCCACGAATATGAATAAAAAAGATTGGCGCCACGAATATGAATAAAATAGTTTGGCGCCACGAATATGAATAAAATAGTTCGGCGCTTTGAATATGAATAAAATAGTTTGACGCCACGAATATGAATAAAATAGTTTGACGCCACAAATATGAATAAAATAGTTTGGCGCCACGAATATGCATAGAATAGTTTGGCGCCACGAATATGCATAGAATAGTTTGGCGCCACGAATGTGAATAGAATAGTTTGGCGCCACGAATGTGAATAAAATAGTTTGGCGCCACGAATATGAATAAAATAGTTTGGCGCTTTGAATATGAATAAAACAGTTTGGCGCCACGAATATGAATACAATAGTTTGGCGCCACGAATATGAATAAAATAGCTTGGCGCCAGTCAAAATATATGGAAAAGTGCCGCTCAGTACGGAAAGGGTTGATTGATATAGACTAACCGCATCTCTTCCGACGGAGCTCCAAGATTTTGTATGAAATAACTCAACGACAATAAGAAGAAAAGGAAGAGTGCTATTCGGTACGTAAGGCGTCTGAGTCGAGTACAACGAGACAACGGCGTCATCAAGCTCGTTCGACGAGTGTCCTAAGGTCCCGGGGCACCTCCAGATCACAACACGGGTATTCTAGATACGAGTCAGCACTTCTAGAACATCAGGAAATCACACAAACGTTATACAGAGTCTACAAGACAGATCGTTGCTCCCAGGTCATCTTGAGGCACATGTCAAGCCTTCCTTCTCACGATTTCAAGACATGAATTTCATTTCCTTTCAAAGACGACAAGAGGAAGCTTTCGAGGGTAAATTTGAAACCAGAGTAGATTTCCAATGTGAAGTTCTACCTGGTAGAGTACTAGAAGAGGAAGTTTTCGAGGGTAAATTTGAAACCAGAGTAGATTTCCAATATGATGTTCTACCTGGTAGAGTACCCGACGAGCGGTCAATCTACTAACGAATTATTGAGGACACGAAGACAGCTGACCTCAATTCGGAAAAATGTTTATCAAGCATCACAACACTGAGATATACTTACTGTTTTATATATACATCTGTATGTTTATATAATTACGTGGAAAGTGCTCAGTAAGATAAAAAACTTTGTCATGGTAAGATTTTATGTTTCATAATTCTACTTATAAAAGTATGTTTTTTCTTGTGTTATGTAATATACGACAATAGCTTTCAAGTGTATATACATAGCAATACATTTACGTAAATGCATATTGAGGTAAACCTTCTAATGCGCAACTCTCTCGTAATATAAGGACTCGTTGTATATATATACATATATATATATATATATATATATATATATATATATATATACATTTAAATAATTTATATGCATATATGTTTTATACATACATACACACACACACACACACACACACACACACACACACACACACACACATATATATATATATATATATATATATATATACATATATACATACATATATACATACATATATACATACATACATCCATATATACATACATACACACATACATACATACATATATGCATACATACATGCATATATACATACATAAATACATGCATATATACATCCATACATACATACATACATACATAAACTAAAAACATACTATCGGAGAAAGATAAAAACATAAGTACTGAAAGTTCTGTATATAACGACCACTAACTATGATCCTCTTCAGCCATCTCGTGAAGATGACCTCACTTAGTGGTCGTAATAGGGAACTTACAGTACTCCTCTCTTTCTTTTCCTCCGACAGTGGGATTTTAATTCGTTTTAGTGAACATCCTACTAAATTGATCCTACCTAATATGTGCATATATATACAGTATATATATATATATATATATATATATATATATATATATATATATATAAATACGACACACATATATTATACACCTCTGTGCAAAAAGAGCATACAATCGCACTCATAACATGCACATGTACAGATGCTACACATCTCTTTCTGTATCTCTCACTCTCTCTCTCTCTCTCTCTCTCTCTCTCTCTCTCTCTCTCTCTCTCTCTCTCTCTCTCTCTCTCTCTGCCGGAAGGCTTCCCCGCGTACATGAGTAGAAGAGAAGACTAAGACTTGCCCGAGGGATGGTAAACATCTTTGCCGGAGTTTCCATCTTGTGCAGAAACTTAATATCCGGTAGAACTTGCTCAGTGGACACACACACACGTATATATATATATATATATATATATATATATATATATATATATATATATATGCATATATATATACATATATATATACATTTATATACATATATATATACATTTATATACATATATATATATATATATATGTATATATATATATATATATATATATATATATATATGTGTGTGTGTGTGTGTGTGTGTGTGTGTGTGTGTGTGTGTGTGTGTGTGTGTGTGTGTGTGTGTGTGTGTGTGTGTATGTGTGTGTATGTGTATGTGTGTGTGTGCATACGTGTGTAAGCCATACATGCACATATACATATAAATATGCATACACCTATACCATCATATAATGTGTTACTGTTTATTTCGGAAGCAGAGGCTCTGAGTCCGATCTCGCCTTGTGGGTCGGAGAAGCCCGGGACTTGAAGATGGGTGCGGAGGTGAAGATGATGGAGTCTGTGAAAAAGGGTGGAGGAGGGGGAGGAGGGTGGAGGATGGGGAGGGTGGAGGAGGTGGAGGGGGGGGAGGAAGAGTGGCCTCAGGCAGCAATCCAACTGCTGGAGAACCAGTGAGGGAGAAGTGGTCAGACATCGCGGAAGGTGAGAGGCCGGATGGAGGAAGAAGAAGAAGCAGAACACGAGCCGAAGAAGAAACAGGATGAGGATGAGTACGAGGACGATGATGAGGATGATCATAAGGACGAATTTGCAGGAGGGAAAGGAGTACAAAAAAGGACGAGGAAGACTTGAGAGGATGAGAGGAACGGCGAGGAAGAAGAGAAAGAGAAGAGCGAGGAGGACGAAGAAGACGCGGAGGTTGGGGATGAAGAGGAGAGAGGGACGAAAAAGAGGAAGAGATTTTGCAGAGCCAGAGGAAAAAGGGGGCAGATTCGGTCAGAGAAGCGGAATGGGAAAGGACCCGGGGACACAAAGAAAGGAAACCCAAGTCAAAAAGAAAGGGAGAAAGATGAAAGAGGGCGACCGGAGGAGGAGGAGCAGGAGGAGGAGGAGGAGGAGGAGGAGGGGGTGGAGGAGCTGGAGGAGGAGGAGCTGGCGGAAGAAAAAGAAGAGGAAGTGGAGGAAGAGGAGGAAGAGGAGAAAGTGGAATAAAATCGTGTGCCGAAAGCAGTAGAGGTAAGGGATGGTGGTGGGGATGTATGCTGGCACAAAAGTATATACTGCATACATGCATGTAAACTATACCTGTGTTATGATTCATGTATGATATATCAATCGCTGTATGCTCTCTCTTTCTCTCTCTCTCTCTCTCTCTCTCTCTCACACACACACACACACACACACACACACACACACACATACACGTGCACAACCCACACACTAATACAAAAATACAAAAATCACACGCACGTGCCCGCACACCTGTCTGCGTACACACTGCATCGTCTTGATCATAACAGTGTCATCACAAGGCATCCATGGGAATGAAAATATTAATATATACTTGCTATTCAGCTGATTTAAATAGTCCTACGACATTTCAACAAAAAGAGAAGTTAATCAAAACATTTCAAACCTTCTCAGTGCGGAGGGAGAAGGGGGGGGGAATCCCTGTAACTAAACAAATCCACCTGTCGCTCGCCAGAACAAAGTCGTTAAAGTGGGCCACCAAGATAAAGGGGGTAACGGAGATGACGATCAATTAAGCTCCCGAGCCGATGGAAAGATCATTTAATACCGGGGAACATTCATTACAGACAAGGTGACGTCATCTCGTTCCCAGTCGACCGGGATTGCTCACCTGTTGTGATGATCCGGATTGTGAACTAGATAGTAATCTGCAGGTGTGCCCCCGGATTACGAACAAATTCTTCGGTTGACGGACGGGGACGCGGATGAGGGACGGGGGGACGGGGGGGAGAGGTACGGGGGGGGGGAGAGTGGCGGGGGACGAAAGAAGGAAAGGGAGAAGGGAAGAGAGGAAACAGATAGGCCGTCGTCCATTTGTACCTACCTAGCCTAACCTCGCCTGACCTGACTTATGCGAAATGTGCATAAGGAGGGATGTAAATAATCAAACAGTGCCAGGGACAACAAGCCTCGCCCGGCAGCGGTTATTCCAGCGCAACGATGACCTTGACCCCAATTTTTTCTTCTGGTTTTCTGACTTTCAAAAACTTGCACTTTTCGTTATCGTGATGGATCAGGGACAATGTCTGAGGAATAGGATGAAGATAATTTTCTTCTCGGTTTCAAGTATTTAATTTTTTTTTTTTTTAAGAAATGTTTAATTTATTTTCGTTTTGTCTGTCACGAACTCGTTTTGTCTGTCACGAACTGAAGAAAGAACAGACGATTCCCCTCAGGAGATGGGTGACCTTAGTAAGCCTGATCACGACCCTCACACGCTTTACAGGTGTGAACGCCAGTCGATTTTATTCATCTGTAGGTCTGCCTCAGAAGTGAAGTGTCTACTTTGATTTCCGTACTGGATTCTACCATATATTCTGTCTGCCGTCTGGCGATTTCATTCGTCCAAACGTGACCCACGTAGAGGCTAAGGGGATAATGAGGAGACGGTGCTGGTGGAGGAGATGAAGGAGGAAGGGGGCGAGGTGGAGGCGTGGGATGGAGGGAGGGAGTGGGAGGGAGGAGGAGTGGGGCCGGAGGGAGAAAAAGCGAAATAAGAGTTCAGGTGCTTGATGAACGAGAGAGGAGGGAGTGGAGGGGAGGGAGGGAGGGGGCAGCGCAGGAGGAAGTGGAGGGAGAGGAGGAGGTGGCAAAGGAGGAAATGTTGGATCGTAGGACTAGAGGATGTAGGAGACAGAGATAGATGTAAGTGGAGAGAGAGAGAGAGACAGAGAGAGAGAGAGAGAGAGAGAGAGAGAGAGAGAGAGAGAGAGAGAGAGAGAGAGAGAGAGAGAGAGAGAGAGAGAGAGAATCATGCACGAGTAAAAGTGAGAGTAAGGTGAAATTGAATGAAAATAGAAAGGGGGGGGGGGAAGGAAGAAAGGGAAGAGCAAAATCCTTCCGAAGAAAGAAAAGTAAAATTTACGAAAAATAGTAATAAATAGGAAAACAAAGAATAGGATTAGAAGAAGGGGAAAGGTGAGGGGAAGGCAGAAAGAGGGGAATCCTGGTGAAGGATAAGAGAGAATTCGGAAGGAAAGAGAAAGAAAATGGGGAAAAAAAGAGTCAAGATTTAATTCAGGAAAGGAAAATGAGAATAGGGGAGGAGGAAACAGATAGGAAGTGGAGGCAAAAGAAATGGTCAAATAGGGAGAAAATAGGAGACGGAAAACGAGAAGATCTGATTTTTCGAGAGACAAGGTAAAAGTATGGGTAAGAAAAAAGGTAAGAAAAAGGCAGTGAGGGAGGGGAAAGGGGGGGAAAACGTTCAGAATAAGGAGAAACTAAGGGGAAAATTATAATAAATATGAGAGAAATGGCGGAGAGACAGGAAGAGACAAAAAAAAAACGAAAAAAAAAAACGAAGAGAAAAAGGACGAAGAATACAAAGAGGGGAAAAAGGAAGGAAAGTCTTTGTTGGAGAGGGGAAAAGTGGGAGGTTACCGACTTAAGGGGAAGAGAAAGGGGAAATGCGTTTTCGAAGGGGAAAATAAAGGGGAAGTACATAGAAAGAAAAATGGCGTTAGACACTCCGAGGGGAAAGAAGAAGAAAAAAAAGGGGAAAATGCTCTTCGATGGGGGAAACTAAGACCAAGGGGAGGGGAAATAGGAAAGGGGGGAAAAGCGGGGAGTGGGAGGGGAAGGAAATAAGGGGAAATAGGACTTTTAAGGGAAAAGGAAAGCGTAAAGTGTTTTCTTCAAAAGGAGAGATAAGAGTTGTGGGAAGGAAAATAAAAAAGAAATAAGAAGGAAGGAGAAGGGGTAAGGAAGGGTAAGGAAGGGGAAGGAAGAGGAAGGAGGGAGAAGGAAGGTGAAGGAAGGGGAAGGAGAGGGAAGGAAGGGGAAGGAGAGGGAAGGAAGGGGAAGGAGAGGGAAGGAAGGGGAAGGAAGAGGAAGGAGAGAGAAGAAAGGGGAAGGAAGAGGAAGGAGAGAGAAGAAAGGGGAAGGAAGGAGAAGGAGAGGGAAGGAAGGGGAAGGAAGAGGAAGGAAGAAGAAGGAGAGGGAAGGGAGGGGAAGGAAGGGGAAGGAATGGGAAGGATGGGGAAGGAAGGGGAAGGAAGGGTAAGTAAGGGGAATGAGGGGGAAGGAGGGAAAAGGAGGACGGTAGGGGAAGAAAGGGGAAACAAGGAGAAGGAAGGGGAAGGAAGGGGGAAGAAAGAGACATGGAAGGGTAAAGCGAAACCGGGGCAACACATACGGTGAGGGGAAAGGTGAGGGGAGATGGAATGAGGGGAAAAGAGGGTTGGTGCAGCTGGTGACGAGGAAGATTAGGCTTTGGGTCCTTCTGCTAGCATGGGCGACCAGCCAGCCAGCCAGCCAGGCAGGCAGGCAGGGAGGGAGGGATTTCAAAAGAGGGGAGGTGAGGTGAGGGGAGGGGAGGGGAGGGGAGGGGAGGGGTGAGGGGAGGGGAGAGGAGGGGAGAGAAAGAGGGCGTGTGTGTGGGTAAGGAGAAAGGGAGAGGGGGAAAGGGAGAAAGACGGAAAAGGAGGGAGACAGAAGAGCATGAATGGGAAGAGAGGAGGGGGAGGGCGAAAGGGTGAAAGAGAGAGGGAGAGCAGGGAGTGAAAAGAGAGGGGGACAAGAAAAGAGTGAAAAGAGACAGCCGCTGATTCAATAGAAGCCGCAGTAGCCAAGGGTCCGCCCCTCGGCCTCGGGATGAGGAGCCTACACCAGGGGGCGCTTAACTGCATCCGACCGAAGTCGTAACCATTGCCCTATGTGCCTGGACACCTAGGGCGATCATTCCGTTGCCCCAGGTCTCTCCTGCAAGAGACCCGCTGCCCCCAGTTAACCGGCAACGGTCACATGTTTGGTTCAAAGAGATTTATGTGTTGTTTGGATACGGTGAGGGGAGCCGACCTGATTGGGACCGAGACTAGAACAGATATGAAATGTGTGTCAGTGAATCGAGTAAAAGTTTGGTCTAATTAACTTTTGTTAGAGAAAAGATTATTTGAATGAATCAGTTTGGAATTAACCAGAATAGAAGCCTCAGTATAGGGACACTGACGCTAGACAAGAAATATATATATATATATATATATATATATATATATATATATAATTATAAATATATATATGTATGTATGTATGTATATAAATATATATATATATATATATATATATATATATATAGTGCCACTGTATTGCAAGGATTACCTAAATAATCCATTTAAGTTTGGGCATTCTTTCTAGCTTCACATGCCACTTCTTCGTATCATTTCACTTCTCTTTGCTTCGCTTAGCTTCGCCTAGCTGCGCCTCGCGGCCGGAAGGCGAGACGTAAGTATATCTTCATTCTAGATTAGTTTGACGCGGTTAACTGGACTGGTTTATTGGATTTGGCGTCGGGGGGGGGGTGAGGCGGCGGGGAAGAACTGTAAATATTGTCTTAGAATGTAGATATTACAAATTTAATTAACGCGAGTTAAATATTCAATCTTGCGATAGATATGAGAGTTGACGAAGCGTTCCCCGCTCATCAACTCCCACCCTCGAGGGGGTAACTAAGACGAGTCAAGTACGCATAACTAATCGAGTTAAAGGCGTCTTAATTACGTAGACGATCAAACTCGTTTGAGGATGTTTGGCGAGGTACAAAGAGATACATTAAGGACATGATTTCGAAAAAATTCTTTGCTTACTTTAGGCAGCTTCGTCGGAGATCGACGCACGTGAACCTCCACTAAGAGATGGTCTGCCCACGAGCATCTCCGATGACGTCATATGGATTCTAGCTGGTTTGGAGCTCGGTGATTGGTTGACTGTAGCAAGACGCCTCTCTCCCACGTGACGTCATGGGGGGCGCATTTCTTGTTTTTTTGCGTGCAGACTTCTTTTTGGATCTTGGTTTTTATATGTGTAAACACACACACACACACACACACACACACACACACACACACACACACACACACACAATGTATATATATATACATATATGTATATACACATCACTCCTAAGTATGTCCATGTCTAGACGTATTGATCTACATTTACTCTTTAACCCCAACTGTATCATTATCAAAACATAACTCCTCAATGGAAAACTTATGT
>NC_134781.1:24747277-24752277 GCF_046742065.1 Oratosquilla oratoria | reverse complement strand
CTCTCTCAAGTCCCGGACACTCTTTCGTCCGCGGACCAACTTCCGCAGCTAAATCAACTCGTTAACTAAATCAACTTGTTAACCAAACCAACTCGTTACCGATTCCCGTCAACCTCTTCAACACGGTAACCCCCTTCACGCATCAGGAGGACCTCGATCCCTCCAGAGCTCGTTCAACCTGGGGTCCGCCTATTTCCTCTGAATGTTTGACTGATCTCAGTTAACTCGCATTGCGATTTGAGCTGCAAACAATGTATTCTCTTTGACGCCAGACGATTTCATTAACACAAGAGAAACGATGGAGGATGATACACGTGTCATTGTGAGGTGGAGGTGTTGGTGATGGTGGTGGGGATTGTGGCGGTGGTGCCAATGGTTGTGGTGCCAGTGACGCTGTTGGTGGTAATGTAGGTGTTGGTGCTGGCGGTGAAGGTAGTGTGTCACAAGCTTGAGTTGGTGTTGATGGTGCTAGTGGCAGAGACAAGGGATGTTACCTTATTGGTGAGGGTGTTGTTGTTATTGTTGTTGATAATGATGATGATGATGATGATGATGATGATGATGATGATGATGATGATAATGATAACAATGATGATGACGATGATGTTGATGATAATGGTGGTGATGATGATGATGATGATCATGATTATGATGCTGATCATGATGATGATGATGATGATCATCATCATATTGATGATGATCATAATGATGATGATGATGATGATGATGATGATGATGATGATGATGATGATGATAATGATAACAATGATGATGACGATGATGTTGATGGTAATGGTGGTGGTGATGATGATGATCATGATGATCATGATGCTGATCATCATGATGATCATAATGATGATGATGATGATGATGATGATGATGATGATGATGATGATGATGACGACGACGAGGATGATGATGATGACGATGATGATGCTGACGGTGATGCCGATACCGATGATGACGACGACGACGACGACGACGATGATGATGGTGATTGTGATGGATGGTATTTTCAGTACCACTGGACAATACTGGTGGCATTGTTTGTGTCTGTGGTGCTAATGGCGGTACTGGAAACGGTGGTGGTGGTGGTGATGATGGTGGTGGGCGTGGAGAGAAGGACCCTGAGACGACGACGACGGCGGGCGTCCCTTCCCAGGAACCTCCCTAAGCTCGGATCTCAAGACCTCCACTTCATTCCGGGCCGCTCGAGTCCTCCTCGACCAAATCGGTCACGTGCTGTCCAAAATGGCCGCACGTGGCACTCCGGGGCCCCCTTCACGTACTTACGTGGTGACTGCTAAACCGCCGCCCCGGGAGGCTGGAGGGGGCTGGAGGGGGCTGGAGGATGGAGGGGAGGGAGGGGAGGCTGGTCAAGTTGAAGTGGAGGGGGGGGAGAAGGGGGAGAAGAGGACTAGGGGGACGTGGAGAAGGAGGAGGATAAGGAAAAGGAGGAGGAAGGGGAGGAGGAGAGGAAGGTAGAGGAGGAGGGGAGAAACAGGAGAGGGAGGAGAAGAAAAAAGTGGGGGAGGAAGAGGAAGAGGAGGAGAAGGAAGAGAAAGAGGAAGATGAGGAGGAGGAGGAGAAGAACGAGGAGGATGAGGAAGAGAAGAAGGAGGAGAAGGAGAAGGGCGAGGAAGAGAAGGAGGAGAAAGAGGAGGAGGAGAAGGACGAGGAAGAAGAGAAGGAGGAGGATAAGGATAATGATGATAATGAGGAGGAGGAGGAGAAAGAGGAGGATAAGGATGATGATGATGATGATAATGATAAGGAGGAAGTGGATGAGGAGGAGGAGGAGAAGGAGGAGAAACAGAAGGAGGAAGAGAAGGAGAAGAAGGAGGAGAAGAAGAAGGAAGAGGAGAAGGGAAAAAGTGGAGGAGGGGGGTTAGAAGTGGGAGGCGGTGAAGAAAGGGAAGGGAGGGAAGAGGAGGAAGAAGAGGAGGAAAAGAGGGAATGAGGAGCAAAGGGAGGAGAAGGAGGAGGAGGAGGAGGATAGGAGGAGGAGAAGGAGGAAGAGGGGGAGAACAGGAGAGATGGAAGGAAGAGGAATAGGGGGAAAAGGAGTATAAATGAAAAGAAAAGAAAGAGGAGGAAGAGGAGATGAAGAGGAGGAAGAGAAAAGGGAAAGAAGGAGGAGGAAGGGGAGAGGAAGAGTAAGAGGATGAGGACGAGAAGGGGGAGAACAGAAGAGTTGGAAGAAAGGAAATGAGTATGAGTGAAAGGAAGAGAAGACAGAGAAGGGGAACATAAAGGAGGAGGAGGAGGAGGAGGAGGAAGAGGAGGAAGAGGAGGGGGGAAAGGGGATTGGGGCAGGCTGAGAGGGAAATGGGACACCAGGGCAAAGAGTGGCGGAGTTCTGAAGGGGAGTGGAAAAAATAAAAGGAAGTGGGTAATGCTCAGAGTGTCTGGGGTGGAGGTGGGGGTTAGGGGGGCTAGGGAAGGCGGGGAGGAATGTTAGGGAAGCGTAGAAAAGGGCATGGGAGGAAGAGGAGAAGAGGGGAAGGGAGGGGTAAGCAGAAGCAAGGTGTGAGGAGGTAAGGAGTAAGGAGGTAAGGGGTAAGGAGGTAACGGGTAAGGAGGAAGGCAAAGAAAGACTAACGGGAAGCTAAGGGGAGAAAATAGAGGGGGAATGTGAAGATATGAAGCTTGGAAGCTCAGACTAGTAGGAGTGTCTGATTGCCCCGAATGGAGTAAAATCGTCCACCATTCACCAAAAAAAAACCACAAACACAAACACACACACACACACACACACACGCACACACACACACACACACACACACACACACACACACACACACACACACACACACACACACACACACACACACACACACACACACACACACACACACACACACCGCCTTCCTCCCCTCTCTGTGCCGGGTGACCAAGACAGTGATGGAGGAAAAGGTGAAGAGGGAGGGAGGGAGGGAGGTGTTGTAAGACGTAAGGAAGATCTACGTCTTCTGTGGTGTGGATAGGAAGAGGTTGTGATGTAGAACGACAGAATGTTGGGGAAAATGAAGGAGGAAGAGAGGGAGGGGGGAGAAATATGGAGTGAGAGAGGGAGGAAAGAAGGGAAAGAGGGGAGGAGGAGAGGAGGTGAGGGAAAGAGGAGAATGAGTTAGTGCGTGAGTGAGTGAGTGAGTGAGTGAGTGAGTGAGTGAGTGAGGGAGTGAGGGAGAAGGCGAAGAAGCGAAAATAATAGTGGTGGAGATAACCTAAGTGCTTCTGTTTGTTTATGTGTTTGTGTTGGGGGAGATATTGCTGAGAGGTCGTGGGAGGCGAGAAAGAGAGAAAGAGAAAGAGAGCAAGGTTACGAGTCGCATTTCTGAGAGCGTGGGAAGAATTTTTTTTTTTCTTTCTTCTTCCATTTTTTTTCCTTGCCTTTGTTTCTCTTTCTTTGCTTTCTTAGTTTCTCTCTTTTGTGTCCTGATTTCTATATATTTTTCTAATTTCATTCCTCTTTAGTTTTCTTTGCTACTCGTAACACTTTTGCAAAGGCAGACGGGTCAAACCATAGTCAAGGTGATGAAAATAGTTTGAAAATAAATACCTTTACCATAGCCACTCCAGTACAGGAAGACTCCCCAAGTCATGGGCAGGGTAGTGAATAAAACACAGACACCATCAACTGCACAGGCAGACTCTTCAGATCATGGCCAGCATCGTCCGAAAGGAAGACAAAGAAGACAAAAAACATATTCGTGTAGGAGGTCATCGATCCAGAGGTGCCTAAAGACCTGAGGCAGGGTTGGGAGTTCATGGGAAGAGGGGATTGGCTTGCTGGGCAGCTGAGAAGAGGGATTAGAAATGGGATTAAACCATGAGGAGGGAGTGGTTGGGGAGAAGGAGGGGGTCAAGTTTTAGGGACTGGCCGCTTAAGTACGGAGGGGAGGGGGGGGTCTTTCTTAAGCTGAACAAAATCGTCTGTTTTTAGGAAAAATAATAGTAATGATATTAGTAATAATAATGATAATAATAATAATAATAATAATAGTAATAATGATAATAATAATAATGATGATAATAATAACAATAATAATAATAATAATAATAATAATAATAATAATAATAATAATGATAATGATAATAATAATGATGATGATGATAATGATAATGATAATAATGATAATAACACTAATAATGATAATAGAAATAATAATAACAATAATAATGATAAAAATAATAATAATAATAATAATAATAATAACAATAATATAATAATAATAATGATAATATAAATAATCACCATAATAGTATTAATAATAATATTATTAATAATAATAATAAAGATGATAATAAAGTATGTCACCACGTAATTGGGACAGAGCCCTTTAATCCAAGACCATCACTAACATGAATGAGGATGTTTTGACACTAAACAGAGTGAAACTGATACAGTATGCCATCAAGTTCAAGTCTGTTGCATAAATGCATGCAAACACACATGCGCACACACATACATACATGCACATACATGCGCACACACACACACACACACACACATGCACATACACATACACACACAAAACACACACACACATACATATACACATACACACACGCACACACACATATTTACACACGCACACACGCACGCACACATACACACACACACACACACACACACACAGATACACACATACAAACAATAAAAACACACACAAACATACACACACACACACAGTTTCTTTCAATTTGTTCTTATTCCGTTCATATGTTTGCCAGTCATCGTTTCCTCTCAACTTCTCTCCCTCTCTCTCTAATTATCTTTTCCCTCTCTCTACTTATCTCTCTCCCTCTTTCTTTTATCCTCTCTATATCTCTCTACTTATCTTTTTCGCTCTCTATAGTTTCTCCCTCTCTCTCTCTCTCTCTCTCTCTCTCTCTCTCTCTCTCTCTCTCTCTCTCTCTCTCTCTCTTTCTACTAATCTTTTTCGTTCTCTCTACTTATCTAATTATCTCTGCCCCTCTTTCCCTCTCTCTTTCTC
>NC_134781.1:24732277-24739777 GCF_046742065.1 Oratosquilla oratoria | reverse complement strand
TCACTCACACACACACACACACACACACACACACACACACACACACACACACACACATAGATATACATAAACACATACACTTCGCCTCTCTTTTCTCTCTCTCTCTCTCTCTCTCTCTCAACTTAGTGTGTGTGTGCGTGTTTACGCGAGCACGCGATTCGGTTGTGATCATAAATGTAATGAGGAGAGGACACCAAAAGAAACTGCAATGATGGAATCGGATGATAAGGGAAAGGAGGAGGCGAAAGGTGAATGAAGAAAAGAGAGAAGAATTAGAGAGAGAAGAAGAGAAATAGAACAGTGGGAAGGGACAAACGAGAAAGGAGGTTGTGGAAGAGAGAGAGGTGGAGGGAGATGGGAGAGAAGGCAAGAGAGAGAAGGGAAATGAGGATAAGTGTTATTAAAAGGTAGAAAAGAGATGAAAGAGAAGAGAGAGAATGAAAGAAGTGGAAGTGAGAGCACGATGGAGGAAACAGAAAAGAAAAGGGGAAAATGAACAGAAGGTGTGAGGACAGGAAGTCAGGAGTGGGAAGAAGAGAGAAAATGGAGGAGGAGGAACAGGAAGAGAGGGAGAGAGAGAGACAGGGAGGGAGAGAGAGACAGGGAGGGAGAGAGAGAGAGAGAGAGAGAGAGAGAGAGAGAGAGAGAGAGAGAGAGAGAGAGAGAGGGGGGGGGAGGGAGGGGGAGGGAGGGGGAGGGAGGGAGGGGGGGAGGGGGGAGGGAGAGAGAGAGAGAGAGAGAGAGAGAGAGAGAGAGAGAGAGAGAGAGAGAGAGAGAGAGAGAGAGAGAGAGAGAGAGAGAGAGGGGGGGGAGGAGGAGGGTGGAGAGAGAGAGAGAGAGAGAGAGAGAGAGAGAGAGAGAGAGAGAGAGAGAGAGAGAGAGAGAGAGAGAGAAGACGCGATGATTAATTATTGGGAAGGCTACTGGGTAAGAGAAGAGTGAAAGAGGTAAGATGAAAAAACGGAAGTAAAAGAGATCATAGAGTGTTCAGAGAGAAGAGAGAAAAAATAAACTCTCTTTCTTTGTCTCTCTCCTCTCTCTCTCTCTCTCTCTCTTTAATTTTCCTCTCTTTTCATTTGCCCTCACCATTTTCCATTCTTGCAACTATTCACGCTCTAATTCTCTCTGCTCTCTTTCATTTCTCTCCCCTCTCCTTTCCTCCTCTTCTCTCTCTCTTTGTCCTCCTCTTTTTGCTTCCTGCGCCTCTTTTCCACGATCGTTCCCCTCCTCTCTTCCTTTTTGCAGTTCAGTATATCTTTCCCCCTCAAGTGAGATCTGCATATCTCTTTACCTCTATTGTTCATTTTTGTCCTCCTCCCCTTTCTCTCCTTTCTTTTTCACTCTCTTTCTCTAAATACTTTCTTTTTGTTTCGTTCTTGCCAGATTTCTTCGGCTCCGTTCTATAACAATCCTCGTTTTCTATATTATATATTTCTTTTTCGCTCGTTTGATTTCTTCCCATTTTTCATGAACACAGATTTTTCTCTCTTCTCCTACACACTCTCATTGAATAACTATCTCTCAATTACTCTCCCTCGCTCTCTTTCTTACTCTCTTTATCTACATTTTTTTTCATCTATTCTTCCATCAACCTTCTGTTCCCGCCTCTCACTTCTTCCAGCCTTCAATTCGGACCTCTCCCAACATCCGCTCCCCGGCCTTTTCCTTTTCTCCTTGTGTCAACAGTCCTCTTCTACCTGGCCACCTCCTTCTATCTTCCTTTCTCTTCTCTTTTCTTCTCTCTCCCTCTCCATCTCTCTCTCCTTTCCCCTCTCTTGCCCCTCCTTCTCTCTCTCACTCCCTCTCTCTACCCCTATCTCCTTCCCACGTCTCTCTCTCTCTCTCTCTCTTTCTCCATCTCTCTCTCTCTCTCTCTTTCTCCATCTCTGTCTATTAGTCTGTTCGTCTGTTTATCTGCCTCTATCATTTCTTCCCTCATTATCTCTTTTTATCTTTGTTCTCCATTTTTCTCACACCTGCCATGCACTCTTCCTATTATTATCTCTGTGCTCTCCGCATCATCTTTGTACCATTTTCTCCATTGTTGCTGTCTGAACGACGTTAGTTTATGCTCTCTCTCGTCTCCTCTCCTCATAGCACATGCATTCTCTAGAACAGTAGTTCTTAACCTTTTGATGACTCCAGACCCGCAATGGATTGCCCAATAGGGTCCTCATACCCCTTTCACTTGACTGTCGAAATAATCAGCACTATCTCTATTAGTTGCCAGTATGACTTCCAAATATGTCAATAGGTTGAACCTATAGATATAGCTAGGAATAGAACATGAAATAAAATCATAAACATTGATAATATTATCATGATATTAATAATCTAATGTTCTACCCAAGCGTACAGTAAATTGATACATTAAATAAGATAAATACCAGTATCCAGGGATCGAGTCCCATATCTCCAGCATTTGGTTCCCAAAGCCCAAAGAAGTATGGAATGGTGGTAGTGGTGGTGATGATGGTGGATCGTGATGAAGATGGTGATTGTGATTATGGTGATGTAATGGTGGTGACAATGATGGTGTTTATGATGGTGGTGGTGGTGATGATGGTGGTGGTGATGATGGTGGTGGTGATGATGATGGTGGTGGTGATAATGGTGGTGGTGGTCGTGGGGATAATGGTGGTCGTGATGGTGATGGTGGCGGTGGTGATGATGGTGGTGGTGATGGTGGTGGTCATGATGGTGGTGATGGTTATGATGGTGGTGGTGGTGATGATGGTGGTGGTGGTGATTATGGTGGTGGTGATGATGATGATGGTCGTGGTGATGATGGTGGTGGTGGTGATGATGGTGGTGATGATTATGGTAGTGGTGATGATGGTGGTGGTGGTGATGATGGTGGTGGTGGTGATGATGGTGGTGGTGGTGATGATGGTGGTGGTGATGATGATGATGATGGTCGCGGTGATGATGGTGGTGGTGGTGATGATGGTGGTGGTGATGATGGTGATGATGGTGATGATGGTGGTGGCGGTGGTGATGATGGAGGTGGTGATGATGATAGTGGTGATGATGATGATGGGGGTGGTGATGATGGTGGTCGTGGTGGTGATGGTGGTCGTGGTGGTGATGGTTGTGATGATGGGGGTGATGATGATGATGATGGGGTGGTGATGATGGTGGTCGTGGTGGTGGTCGTGGTGGTGATGGTTGTGATGATGGTGGTGATGATGATGGTGGTAGTGATGGTGGTCATGATGGATACCAGTGGTTGAGATCCCCTGCTCTGGAGAGTCTGTCTCCACCTCTTCGCCTTCTGTTCTCAGGTTATACTAAAACGGCTTCTGTTCGTTTCTGCACAACAGCAAGAGCTTAGGTACAAGTCTATTGTTTCGAATCCCAACCACATGGCATTTCCTCCCCCACCCCTTCCACTCCACGCCTTTTGTAAGACTCTTACTGCTGTCTATAATTAATTTCCTTAACTCGTTGTCCTTGAAATATTCGTTCACTATTAGTCAAGAAAAAAAAATATAAACAAATAAAGTTTCCACTCTTTAGTCATTTCCTTATTTTAACCTTGTATCCTGGTGGCGTCATCGGAGCCGTACTGGTCTCATAATCCCTTTGCTGTGGGTTCGAATCCCGCACTCCTTTCTAATTCGTGGAGAGAAACGGAATAAACAATTTCAGAAACATCACACTCCCTTCTATGATCCTTTCTACTCTTAAATATTCCCGTTTCTTTCCAATACACACACACACACACACACACACACACACACACACACACACACACACACACACACACACACACACACACACACACACACACACACACACACACACACACACACACACACACACACACACACACACACACACACACACACACACACACACACACACACACACACACACACACATATATGCATACTTGTCCAGCTCCACCGATTCCCCCGCCGAGACCCTCCTCGTATTGCCTGCGCGCGCCATAAAGATTCCTCTCTACGCTCTACTACGCCTTTTCCAAATCCATGAAAGCTACTCGCTCTCCTTTTCCTCCGCCATAAAACTCGTACTGATCTGGCCCGTGTATGCGAACCTCTCCTGGAGCCTCCTGTTTCTCGGTCACCTCTGTCAACCTTTCAATCAACACTCCGTCGCAGACCTTTTCCGGCTCACCCAACGAGCTTATATGTAGGTGTATCTTTTTTTTTTTTTCATTCACTCTAGTCTCACTTTTCTTTCTAAAGTGGCATCGCGCACACTCTTTGCTATTTCTTTGGTGTGTGTTTTTGGACACACAAATATACACACACACATTTATATATACATATACATACACACACTACACACACATACACACATACAGTATATATATATATATATATATATATATATATATATATATATATACATATTATATGTGTGTGTTTATGTGTGTGTGTGTGTGTGTGTGTGTGTGTGTGTGTGTGTGTGTGTGTGTGTGTGTGTGTGTGTGTGTGTGTGTGTGTGTGTGTGTGTGTGTGTGTGTGTGTGTGTGTGTATGTATAAATGTGTATACAGTGTGTATGTGTTTATGCATTCATAATTATGTGTATATTCGTATGTACAAATTTAATACATATATATAGGTACATTAATATACTTGTATATACATACACACATTCACACACACACACGCACACATACATACACATACATACCTACATATGCATGTACACATACAGGTAGATGTGTGTAATTTTACGTGTGTATGTATGTTGCTGCGTATGTGTATGTTATTGCGTGTGTGTGTTTGTGTTTGTGTGTGTGTGTGTGTGTGTGTGTGTGTGTGTGTGTGTGTGTGTGTGTGTGTGTGTGTGTGTATGCGTGCAAGCGCGTGCATGCGAGCGTGTGTGCTTGTGTGTATGTGCATGTGCGCGTGTGCACGTACGTGTGTGTGTGTGTGTGTGTGTACATCTGGATACATACATATGCAAATCCGACCCTTTCACTCGGAAGTCTGTCTTCATTTTTCCGCTGCATCATGGCCCCGTCCAGCTCTTTATTTTTCATTTAATTTTATTTTTTATTTTCTCTCTATGCCTCTCTTCTTTCTTTCGTCCTGCCACGCACTGGTCGTTAGACTTCTCTCCCTCCAGCATCCTATTTGGGCATCCCTGCAGCATCTCCATTCCTCTATCTCCCTTCCTCCATCTCCCTCCCTCCATCTCTATCCCTCCATCTCCGTTCCTCCATCTCCCTCCCTCCATCTCTATCCCTCCATCACCATCCCTCCATCTCCGTTCCTCCATCTCCCTCCCTCCATCTCTATCCTTCCATCACCATCCCTCCATCTCCGTTCCTCCATCTCCCTCCCTCCATCTCTCTCCCTCCACATCCCCGCAGGAGCTTCCCGAAAGGGAGTTCCCTTGCCAGCCTCTTCAAATAATTCATTTTCATCGTTTATCCGCTCTTCTCCCTCTTCTCTTTCTCTTTCTTTCTCTTTAGTTCTTTTTTCATCACCCTTTCTCTCGCTCCTCGCTTCTCATTGCCCATTCACTCTTCCTCATCATCTTTCTTCGTTATTTACATTTTTATCTAGTTATTTTATCTATTTATTTATGTATGTATTTATTTTTATAGTTGTTACTTCGCCTTTGCTTCAAACGCCATGTCGGCCGCTTGATTTGTTTATGCCCTGTCTGCCTGCCAGTCTGGAAGGCCAGTCCTGGATCCACATTCCAGACTCCAGCAATCCTGTCTCCTCTCCCTCCGTTGCAGTGGACTGCAATGACAAGGTCTTCTAAGAGATATCGGTTGCAGAAAAAAATGATGATATACATAAACTCACACACACACATAAACACACACACGCACACACACACACACACACACACACACACACACACACACACACACAGACACACACACACACACACACACACACGCACACACACACACACACACACACACTCATCTCTTCTCTACCTATGACTTCTTACATTTCTTTCTCCCGTCCCACTCTTCTAACCTCTCCTACTTCGCGGTTTTTATTGTGTTACAACGGCAAAACATAGAGTCTGGAGACCTTTCGGTCCATAACGAGATGGCATGCAGAAAAATCATATTATGTAATACAAATGTAATATAATGTGCTATAATATAAATGTAACATCACAACAAGAGATTACAATACGAGTTTCAGCTCAGCGTCATGAACCTCTCCTCAGAGATGGCTGGGACGGTGTCTCCTTAAAAAGTTTTTGAATCATGGAAATTTGGTGTAATGTGCCCTCACTACGAACTCCTTTGCTCCCAGGACAGAACTCGAACCGCCTTCACTATGACCTCCGACCCAGCAGGCCCAAGCCTCTCAGGTCATTGACAACAGCCACCGGATTTGCCCCAAATATATTCAAGGGAGAAATATTGTATTGTTGTCTGGGGAGGAATCAGGGATCTTGCATTGAACTGTGTGCTCGTCACGTGCTGTTCTATGTGGTGGATTTTGGTTCCTATGTCATGTTTTATTGGGGGGTTGTTTCCATTGAATCCCGTTAATATCCTTAATGCTTTGATTTGCGTAGCTTGTAGGGTGTCTATATTTGTTTTCTTGATCGTAGGGAATAGAGAACCATGGTAAGAAGGCGCTGTCGAGTGTGGCTTTTATGAACTGTTTGAAGACTTTGATTAATGTTTCTTTCTGCTGACCAGAATCTGTGATTGCTACCGATATTAGTATACCTATTTTCCTCTTGATTTTTACGGTTAAGTCTCTGATGTGTGGGCTGGAGGTCATATGAGTATCAATGATGAGGACCTGGATTTTAGGGCTTTTGAAGAAGGAGTTGGCCATTGAACCCCATTGTTAAATTTTCTTTTTTCTTTTTCGTTCTTAGCTGAGGTGAGCAATGCCACCGTTAATTTCTGAGGAGAGGCTCCCAATCTATCTTGCCTTGGCAAGTCTGGGTGATTTTAGATGTTTTGTTGTTCCTGAGTGGGTTACTATCGTTAGGTAATGTGAGATTTGGTGTTGTGCTCTGAAGCTCATGTGGAGACATCTATTGTGAGGAGACTGAATATTACAGGTGAGAGATTTCTTTCATTGGGGACTCATTCGACACTCTTTAGTTAACACAAGAACGTAAGAATGAAGGAGACTGCAAGAGACTATAAGGCCTGCACTAGGCAGTTCCATGTCCATGACCACCTGTCCACCGTTTATAAAGTTGACTAACTTTTCCTTAAACAATCGATAGTCTCAGCGCTCACAGCATGGTTACTAAGTCTATTCCATTCGTTGACCACCCTATTAGTAAACCAGTTCTTGCCTGTTTCCTTCTTAAATATAAATTTGTCCAATTTAAAAACATTACTGCGAATTCTGACCTGTGGTCTTAATATGATGACCCTGTTTGCATCACCCCCGTTAAAGCCTTTGATCCTCTTGAACACCTCTATTAGATCCCTCCGCACTCTGCGTCTTTCCTAAGATTGTAAGTTAAGGTGCCTAAGCCTCTCTTCGTAAGGAAAATTTCTGAGCCCATGTATCAT
>NC_134781.1:24707277-24709777 GCF_046742065.1 Oratosquilla oratoria | reverse complement strand
TTTTACATCCTGATTACTTTGATTCGCCACGTGTGAATCACCGAGGAGGTCGCCGCCGCCTATTTCTGCGGCGCCTGGAGATTCGTTTGAAAGGAAGATTTGCGGCGACGATTCCTCGTTTCTGCGCAAGATCATCCAAGCGTCAAAATAATGAATCTATGTAGCAGACACCAATGGGGATAATAAAGAACGCTATAACCAAAATAAAGAAAATAATTATTCAAATCACTCCCGGGCAAATTAATCAGTTATGAACTAAAGACTGATCAGTGTGATAAAAGTGTGTGTGTGTGTGCGCTCGTGTGTGTGTGTGTGTGTGTGTGTGTGTGTGTGTGTGTGTGTGTGTGTGTGTGTGTGTGTGTGTGTGTGTGTGTGTGTGTGTGTGTGTGTGTGTGTGTGTGTGTGTGTGTGTGTGTGTGTGCGTGTGCGCGCGCGCAAGTGTGTGTAAGTTTATATTTACGTGCACCTCTCTATTTAAATACAACCCCGATCTAAATGATCACAAAGGTAGAAGCGAAAGTAAATATTTATTAATCAATTAATGCATTATTTGTTTCATTGTCGCTGTTGTTCTTTGCCTTTTACCTTTATTAAGTTCTTCCTTTTTCTCTTCTTTTGAAGCCACTCTAGTAATGGATTAATGAACAAAATATATGCGCACGATAAAATATTTTCATTGTCAAGCAATTTTATTGGTGTAATTTTTCTCAGGAATTTACTCCTTCCATTCTTCATTTTTATATCTATTCCAATGAAGGCTATTTCTTAATGTGTACGTGTGTGTGTGTGTGTGTGTGTGTGTGTGTGTGTGTGTGTGTGTGTGTGTGTGTGTGTGTGTGTGTGTGTGTGCGTGTATGTATATATGTATGCATGTATGTATGTATGCATGTATGTATGTATGCATGTATGTACTGCATGTATGTATGTATGTATGTATGCATGTATGTACTGCATGTATGTATGTATGTATGTATGTATGTATGTATGTACTGCATGTATGTATGTATGTATGTGTATGTATGCATGTATGTATGTATGTATGTATGTATGTATGTATGTATGTATGTATGTATGTATGTATGTGTGTATGTATACATGTATGTATGCATGTATGTACTGCATATATGTATGTATATATGTATGTATGTATGTATTTATGTACGCATGTATGCATGTACGTATGTATGTATGTACGCATGTATGTATGAATGTATGTATGTGCAAATGTACTATGTGTATATAGATATACTGGCGTATATGTATATATAGCTATTTTTAAGTACGTCCGTTTACGATGTCTTTTTTGTTTGAAAAGATCCGAAATGGTATAACAACATATATTTAGTTATATATTCTATACCGAGAGAGAGCCATGTGGATGAAAAAATAGTCTGGCGGCAGTCATTTATTTAGAGAAATTCCATCCAATACAGAAATGTTTAAGTAACGAAATTTCTAAGGATTTTGCGATATTTTTTTTCCGTAGGTTTCGTTTGTGGGCCTTATCCGGACATACGACTGAATACCTTGACAATATAATCGGTTGGGGAACTACTAATAATGTTTTTGTATAAAACCATTCATCTATTCATGCAATTTCACTGAAAACTCCAGAACAGATTTCTTGTATCATTGCTACGGTGCTTTAAGTAAAGGAGGATAAAGATGTATTTATTTTCGTGAGAGGATAGCATCATTCTAGCCCGTGGAGCTACCTATAGCCGAGCGTTTTACATCGAGATAGATTGCAAGTAAACGGAAGCACATTTTCAGACGGAGACTTCCACTGTTACACAGTGAACTGGTAGAAAACGACCCGATAACGAGGCGCTTCCCACGTGAAAACAAGTGATACGTTTGCGGAAAACAAGTCTGTATTTAGTTCAGTCTCATCGGCACCGAGCGGTTACTCGAAGTAAGGACCACCTTAAGTCTTCGAAGTCTTCTTCGCCGAAGAACCAAACGGCCTCTTCAACGACGCGGGTAACGCCCTCTCTAATGGTGCCATCGTCAGGCCCCACCATCAACTCTGCCATTTCCACCCGCTACTTCCTCTCTCCGGATTTCAGTTCACGTCTTCCACATCCATCCAAGTCTTTACCACCTACTCTTCCACTCTGCGTTGCTCTTCTCCTTTTTTTAACCTTTTATTCTCTCTTCTCCTTTCATTCCAATCTTCATTATCTTCTGTCTCTTTCTACTTTTTTCTTCTCCCTTTGCTTTCTCGTTCTAATATTCCCTCTCTCTCTTCCACTGCCATCGCAGCCTCCTCCTTCTTTTCCTCCACATTCTCCTTTTCCTCCCTCCTCCCCATGTACACTTCATCATTATCCTATTCTTCATCTCACCCTTCTTCTGTCTCTCTCCTTTTCTTCAGTTTAACTTTATTTTCTTTCAACATCAACTCAATTCATCCTCTTCCTCCGTCTCCTCCTCTCCTTTTCCTTTTTTTTTTATTTCTCCACAATATCCTCTTCCTCCTCCTTCTCCTCTTCAACTT
>NC_134781.1:24699777-24704777 GCF_046742065.1 Oratosquilla oratoria | reverse complement strand
ACTATATATATATATATATATATATATACTGTATATATATATATATATATATATATATATATATATTCACGAATACAAACAGCCGCATTCAGAGATCCCTTAGAAAATGATGAACATCTTTCCCTTTCCACTCTTTATGGACGACGAGTAGTTTAGAGACGGAGCCCCACGAACACAGACACACACGAATAACGCCACAGACTCCTCTGTGGTGTTACCACTCTTTCCTCTAGTACACGTCGTCCAGCAAGGGTGGTTCACCAAACCCGGAACCCTCTGCCAGAAATGTCACCAGGAGTTCTGAGCTCAGATTTACATACATACATCTGTGTCCTCGTATATATGTATACGAACGCATGCATATACACAGTTTCATCATCTGTGGAGGTTCTTGCTATGGGTGAATTCGCTCTCGTGCCCTACGATACCTCATATTTCCCACAAGGCGCTCCTCTCAACTCTTCTGTCAATTTTCTTTCAATAAACAAATGCCACGTTTGCTTCCAGCCTCTCAGAACTTTTCGTTCTTAAGTTCCATTCAGAACACCTGAGTCGTACATCTTCCCATACAAGAAATTATTTCTCTTTTTTTTTTAACCTCGTTTTCTCTCTTAGGTTCTCCTTCGTCTTTTTATCTGCATTTATCCATAAGCTTTTTCTTAGACTACTCAGAAGGGATTCTTCTTTGCCCTACCTGCACATCCTACAGTCTTCTTTTCTTCTGTTGATGGGCATCACGCGCGTTTACTACTAAATCTTTTGAACTATACTGTGTACTGTATATACTGTGTGTGTGTGTGTGTGTGTGTGTGTGTGTGTGTGTGTGTGTGTGTGTGTGTGTGTGTGTGTGTGTGTGTGTGTGTGTGTGTGTGTGTGTGTATGTGTGTGTGTGTGTGTGTGTGTGTGTTTACATACACACACACACAAACATTTCCCCCTTCTCCACTTGATACCCCCTCCCTGCTGCTGCTGAGCTCTTTCCATTACACATTCGCCGCACGACGCTTCCTTCGCAGTGATACGCCGCCGCTCCTTCCCATCCCCCGAAAGGGCCCCCTGGCTGACGCCGCTCCCTTTCGGGGTCGCCAGAGGACCTGCCACCAGAGTGCTCCTGGATGTCAAGGACGTCACATACTAGAGGTGGGGGGAGGGCGGAGGGGGGCTAGGGAAGGGGAGGAGGGAGGGTGATTCAAGGAGTAAAGGTAGGGGAGAAGTATGGAGGGAGAAGGAGAGATGGGGAGGCGTGAGAGAGATGAATATAAAGAGAGGGAGAAAAGGAAGAAGAGTTGATGAGGGAAAGTGAGAGGGAGAGGGATAGGGAGAGGAAAAGGAAGACAAAATACCAGGGAAAGGGAAAGGAAAAATAGGGAGGAGAGAAGAAGAGAGATAGAGAGAGAGAGAGAGAGAGAGAGAGAGAGAGAGAGAGAGAGAGAGAGAGAGAGAGAGAGAGAGAGACGAAGAAAGAGAGAGGATTAGATGGAGTAGAAGGAGAGAAAAAGGGGACGAATTATATGGAAAATTGCTTCCACGTGTTACAGGAGTAAGGAGGGAGGGAGGGGATGGAGTGAAAGCGGGGAGTGGCGTGCGCGCCCTCGGAGGAGGGAGTGACGTGCGTGGAGTGGAAGAGAAGTACGTTACACGTGATGACGCTAATCCCTTAAGTGTGACGTGATCGCGTTACGCATTAGTGTGCATAAGTACGTGCCACGTAGAGGAGTAGATACTACGTGAGGACGCCTCACCACGTGACGTGTCGAATCGTCGTGAAGGACTCGCCAGGTGTCACGTGACATTTTTGAGTCGAGGTCCAAGTAGAGATGCATGGGAACATGTTACAGCAAGACACGCAATGAAGTGTATACAAATCTAAACTTTACGAATCAAATTTGTACAATGGGTGAACCCAAACGTTTACTTATAAGTAACACAATCTCTTTCCTTTTTTTTTTTTTTTTTTTTTACAAATTTAGTATTTATTCCAACTGAAGATACATGATTTGATCCAATTTAAGTGATCCACCTATTTAGTGAAACAAATGGATTAATAAGATAAACGCGGCCAAGTTACCAACAAACAATCAAAGGCTTTAACAAGGGTGACGCAAACAAGGTCATCATATTGAGACAACAGGCCAGGACTCGCAGTAATGGATTTAAATTGGACAATTTTAGATTTAAGAAGGAAAGAGGCAAGAACTGTTGTATTTATATAGTAATCAACGAAACCATGTAGTGAGCGCTGAAACTATCAGTTGTTTTAATACAAGGTTAGACAACTTAATGGATGGGGGATGACAGGTGGTATTGGACATGGAACTGCCTTGTGTAGACCTTATGGTCTCTTGCAGTCTCCTTCATTCTTATGTTCTTATGTAAGTACCAAAAACAGACACATCGCGTATCAGCGGGTCAGATCCGGATGTCCCCAAGCGCATCCCATCGCCACATGCTCAAGGTTGAAAAGCGTCAATTCCAAGGAACGGTGTCTTGTGACAGGTCACTCTTCGCAGGGTGACAGTTGGCCGAGTGGAGTGAGGTAGAGGAGGAAGTAATTACAAGACCACTTCGGTCCAGGAACCAAGACAAAACACATAAGATGTCATTGTGCTCTACAGTTTGATTAATTATTACAGCCGGGAGTGAGCAACCTCCCGTTTGACAGAAGTCGTCTAACGTGATCACAAAAATTGATAAATAAATATATAAAGAAAGAAACATATGAATATATGATAATGTAAATAAATAGAGGAAAATATGATGAAGAGATAGTAATGAGACGGAGCAATACTGGACGATGTTGGGAAGAAAAAGAGAAGATTAAAGCGAGAAACAAAAAAAGACAGACAGAGAGCGAGAGCGAGAGAGAGAGAGAGAGAGAAAGAGAGAGAAGAGAGAAGAGAGAGAAGAGAGAAGAGAGAAGATTTAGAAGAGAGAAGACATAGAAGAGAGAGATAGAAGAGAGAGGTAGAAGAGTGAGATAGCAGAGAGATAAAAGAGAGAGATAGAAGAGAGAGAGAGACGTGGGAAGGGGACTTAAGAGGTGTAAGGAAAGGAGGTAAAGGAGCAAGAATAGAATGGTGGTGAGAGGATAATGGGAAGGGGAAATGCGTGTGGATGAAGTAACTGAGAAGAATGAGGACAGGGGAGGGGGGAAGGGGGAAGGGGAAGGGGGAAAAGGAAAGGGGGGAAAGAAGGAGGGGATGAAGATTATCCGATTGAGGATGCAAAGGATGCAGTTGGGTGTTAGAATGAGAGAGGTAAGAGTGATTGAGTGTGAGTGAGAGTGAGTGAGAATGAGTGAGAGTGAGTGAGAGTGAGTGAGAGTAAGAGGGTGTGGGTAAGAGACTAAATAAGGGGGAGGGAGTGGGTGTGAGGTGGAAGGGTGACGACGTGGGAGGAGGGGATGGGGGGAAGGGGAAAAGTGGGGTGGGGGTGGGGGAGGAAGAGGGTGAATGAAGGGCGGGGGAGGGAAGCGTTGACGTGGGGGAGGAGGAGGAGGAGGGGAGGGGGAGGAGGAGGAGGGGAGGGGGAGGGGAGGAGGGGGAAGGGGAGGGTGGGGGAGTGTTTGAGGGGAAAAGGCAACCGAGCCACCACCAACACAATGGTGAAACGCTTCCCTCTGAATGCAAACAACATAACTTGAATCAATAAGCCTCGAGTGCCATACAAAACAGTCACGCACACACACACGCAATTACACAGACGCACACACACACACACACACACACACACACACACACACACACACACGCACGCACACACACGCAAGTAACACATGACTAAATACCCTTTAAACATACACTATGTAATATATATAGTGGTATATAGATATAACAAATTATATATTTATACATACCAACACAAATATATAAATGTATATATGCAATCTTTCTCCCATGTATGTATATGTGTATGCATATATGTATGTATGTATGTATGTATGTATGTATGTATGTATGTATGTATATATCTTTCTAAACCCAAGATATATTTCTAGCTGAGCCGCCAATACATCAACCGACTCAGCAGGAACACCAATGCTCAGTGATCCAGATGGTCCCTAGCCAACCAGAAAAAAAAAGTATAGTGCGTCACTCGTCTTATAAGGACAATGTGGGTCATTCTGATCCCTTTAGAGCGACCTCCTAACTGATTAAAGTCAAGCGGTACTAGTCAAAACAAAGACTATTAAACATGCCATCATGTTATCACGATACAATTCGAGGATCTTAACCTGATGAACAACAGACAATTTCATTCATCTTAGATGAACCTCTGAGTTCCCATTCATCATCTATGCACCATGACGTCCTTTGACAATTACATTCAGGCTAACGCAAGAAGATTTTAATCCCCCCGAGGAAACGCCTTTGGGCGTGAAGAGCCTACCCAGGACTTGCGGGACACGTCTGGGTCCGAAGGAGTCTGTGAGGAGTCTCCGGAGTCGGACAAAACCCTCCCAGTAGCCCACTTGTGGTTGCCGCCGGCCAACCAATGGCTCTTGGGGCAAAGGGGCGACACAGAGCACTTGTCCAAGGAACCGGTACTACTTTTACTACTTGGGGGCGGAGAGTACTTGGAGTGCTTTTACTGCTTGGGGCGGGGGAGAGGGACAGCACTAGTGCCGGAAGGGGAGTGGGGAGGAGTAGGTTTTGGGGGAGGGGGAGGGGGAGAGGGAGGGGGAGATGGAGGCCCGGGCGTGGATTTGGGGAGCAGTACTTAGAGGAGGGGGGAACATTAGTCAAAGGAATAAGAAACTTACGCCAGGAGGCTCTTAACCCAAGTCGTTACCTTTGTGTTTGGGCAGTTAGGGCAATGGCAATCACTGATACCCAGGAATGGGGGTGATACGCCTTCGCTTCCTGTGTGACCTCAACAACAACTACAACAACAACAGCAATAACAACAACAACGACAGCAAGATCAGCCTTTCACATCTGACGCGTTTCACTATACTTCAAGTGTAGAATAATAAATCTTATTTTTCGAACATAAAAACT
>NC_134781.1:24664777-24682277 GCF_046742065.1 Oratosquilla oratoria | reverse complement strand
TCGCCTTCTCCTTCTCCTTCTCCTTCTTCTTTTTCTTCTTCTCCTTCTTCTTCTCCTTCTTCATCTTCTTTTCCTTCTTCTTTGTCTTTTTCTTTTTCTTTTTCTTCTTCTTCTCCTCCTCCTCCTCCTCTTCCTTCTTCTTCTTCTTCTTCTCTTTTTCTTCTTTTTCTTCTTGTATAATTGTAATGCCGGAATAACACCGTGGGTGCTGAAGGAGACTTATTTCTGTTCACCTGACTATGATCTGCGTCATGTTTCGCTTTTAGTATAAGCTAGCTGGTTCACTCTGCTATGGACAATAGATCACAAAATATGCACCAATAAGGTTGGCACTCTCTTCATCGTGTTTTTCAGTGATGCACAAGACATCTGCTAGTTCTGTAGATACGGTACTTCTGGTTGTCCATTGGCTCTCGACTACAGTAAGCTACCTCCAGGTCTGAGTTAACTGTCTTGCTCACAAATTTAGAGGTTTCTGTCCGAGGGAGTAAGACTTCTTCTGCCCGAAAGTGTCGAAAATTGACTTTTCTCCGAAAATTTTCAGAAACGGATTTTTTTTCAAAAAAAAAAAAAAAAAGAGAGAGAGGAAACCTAATTTGATTCGAAAAATTTGGAAACGGATTTCTGTTAGAAAAAGGTCAGACTCGGACTTCTGTCCGAGACAGTAGGGGACGAACTGTCCACAAGATGAGAACAATATGAAGAATGTAGAAAAAACAAAACGAACAAGAATGGACACAGAACAGGTAACTCTGTCACTTAACCAACTTGTGGCACTGTTTTCGAAAAAGTAAAAAAAAAAAAAAAAGTGTCATCAAAAGAGTATCAACACAAAAGCTTTTGAAAGACTATTACGCAGAAAAAATACGTATTTTAGCGTTTTCTTGAGGCTTTTATAAAGAAAAATGAGCATAATGAAGACATACTACAATGTATCACTGGAGTCTTATACGCATAAAAGCGTATGATGAAAGCATACAGTACGACAACGCATCCAAACAATGTTTTCTGCTGCAAAAATGCGTATGGTAAAGGTGTACAAATAAATGTGGTCTTCGTACGCAGACAATGCGTATCATGAAGGCTTACGCATTGGGTTCGTACGTAGAATATACGTAGGATGAATACCTTTTACAAATTATCCCTGAGGTTTTCGTATAGAAAAAAAAGTGTGACGAAGAGGTTTCACTTATCCCTGTAATTTTCATACACGCGAAAGCGCGTATAACGCAGAACTCATACCAGCGTATATTTTTATTTTTACGCGGCCTCGTGTATAACATCATTCCCGTTCTCCACTCCGTCGATGCCTACGGTCGGGAGGCATTTTTGACTCGGCAGCAGCACACCCTCGCGAAACTCGGTAGGAATCCTTCCCGTGTAAAAAAAAAAAAAAAAAAAAAAAAAAAAATCCATCCTACACCTTACAAGGATTATTTTATTTATCTATTTATTTTATTTCTATGTATTAATTTTTTTTGACACCCTTCTTCGGTTTCTATATTGGACTGTGGGACCAGAAGAACTGGATGGAGACCGTCCTCCATGTCTCACCTGTCCATCTACTCGGTCTATAAGAACAGGGACACAGCACGAAATTGTCCATAAGGACAGAAGCGCTGGTAAAGTGCATTCCAAAGAACAGAGGCCGACTTGATCTACTTATCACCTCATCTACTCTATAACTTTCGTGTCTACTTTCATCTATTTCATGTCCACTCCACTTTCTCTTTGCGCTTTACCTCAACCCTTTCCCTACGTTTCATAGTTTGAATATTTATCATAACAGCCGCCAGGGGATTTCATTCATCTCATGGACACACCCTCTCCTAAAGCTGAGGAGCCGACGCCAGGAGGCGCTGAGTAGTTGCAGTCGATGCCGCCACCTTTGCCTTATTAGTCGCTTTTGGGGACTGTTGGGGCAGGTAACAGTCAGTCACTGCTGGGAATCGGAGAGGCGTGCGGGACTCGAACCCACACCTAAGCAAGTGCGAGACCAGCACACTTTCTATGACGCAACCAGCGCACGCAATCTGCGTGCGACGAAAAGGTTCAAACATCACCACAAACTTTTTTTTTTCTCTCCGTGTTTCACGAATTCTACCTTTATTTTACTTTCATTGCCCACTCTGCAGTGATCACATAATTCTGTCCCGTGAAGATTAGGCTCTGACAAGCGCCAAACAATTCTAGTCATCTGAAAAGAAGACCCAAGTCTGGACAGAGTTTCGGACCCAAGTCCACGTCTTTTCCTGAATAGAATCCTCAGGCGTCAGGGTTCTAAAGATGTGAATCGCCAGTTTCGTTTCAACTCCCACTGTCGTCATGATTTTATTGGAACCAACGACATACATACCTCATCCTTTTGCCAGCTGATCTTACTCAACACTTGAAGCTTTGCCTGCTCCGTAAAGAGCTCTGTTTATGGAGCACTACTCATGTACAACCTACATCCGGTTGCCGCCAAGCGATTTTATTCACGGGACTGAAGAAGCTAGAGTAATCAATTACAGTAACGGTAATCCTTGTTTACTGTCGCCAGACGATTTCATTCACCTGTTGGAGTGTCCTATACAAGATAATAAATAATTCTATCGACCAATGTAATTACAGGAATCGCAAATGTAGTAGATGACACAATTTGTCTTCATATCCTGCAGTCGCATAAAGCTCTCTCTACATTAACTCAGTTGTGTGTGCCGCACTTTATAAGCCTAATTTAGTCCAACACCAGAAGACTTTATTAAGCTGTGGGGGGGGGGGTAAAACACTGGGTAGAGACGGGTGCGCCATTTCGATTAAATAATCTATACCATGTTGCACTTGAGGAGATCCATATTGTTGGCGCCAGGTGATTTTATTCAAGCGAGGGTGGGTGAGGGGTGGGGAGGGGCAGGTCCGGGTAAGAGGGGCCTAATCGCGCGTCATGAGTCGTTCTAGAGCGGAGGAGCAAATTCGACAAACCTTGAACAGGAATCGATTGATCCCCACTTGGCCTATTTAGTTGCCTTTCACTTAGGCCCGGTCTTTAATTAGATTCAGATTTGATTCCTGGTTAATCATTTGGGTCAATCTTGACAGATTAATCACCAAAGATTAGTTCCGAAGGTTTTACTCTCGGTCAGAACAAACACAGAAAGTTCTGCTTTTTAAAAACGTTAAGAGCGCTCCATTCCTCCCCACCCAACATTTTTTTTTTTTTGCGTGCAGCAGTAATCATGCCCAAGATAGTTTAAGAATGATATAAAATAATATACATATATGTATATATATGTGCATATATATATATACATATGTATATATATATATATATATATATATATATATATGATGTAAGCGGAATAGGAAACACAGGAGTCTTATTCTTGAGTTTATTCCTGGCTAGTTTCGCAGGTATGCTTTTTCAGGAATAAACTCAAGACTAAGACTCCTGTGTTTCCTATTCCGCTTACATCAACCTGTCAGAATGTATATATATATATATATATATATATATATATAATATATATATATATATATATATATATATATATATATATATATAAACTCTTCTGCTGGGATTCGAACCCTTGCCTGAGCGGCTTGCGTCTTTACAAGACAAGGACCGTAACCACTACTCCATCCTGATCCTACAAAACGAAACGACTTAGTTCACGGCCCAGTCGTTCCGCCGAGGACACCCGGGTGGAGCGTGTTATGTACTGTATTTCATCAAATCCTTTATGCAGGCTAGTCTTCCGGAAGACTAGCCTGCATAAAGGATTTGATGAAATGCAGTACATAACACGCTCCACCCGGGTGTCCTCGGCGGAACGACTGGGCCGTGAACTAAGTCGTTTCGTTTTGTAGGATCAGGATGGAGTAGTGGTTACGGTCCTTGTCTTGTAAAGACGCAAGCCGCTCAGGCAAGGGTTCGAATCCTATCAGAAGAGTTTATTTCCAAATGTCAGTTGACACAAACATATATATATATATATATATATATATATATATATATATGCTCGTACTGTAAATACTCCATGATCGTTACATTACCGAAATAGTGGTCATTGTTGAAAAAGATGAATGAATAGGTAAATACTGTAAGCTAGTAGAATATATGCACACACACACACACATATATTACATATATATATATATATATATATATAATATATATATATATATATTACTTAAATGTTATCCCTATCAACAACGGAAATACCGAATATTACTTTAATGACCTTGATCTATCAGTTGACAGTCGATTCTATTCAGGTTATGAAACTACTTACAACTTTCTACTGGGTAATATCAGACGTTTTTATTCACCTGAGGCAGACTTGAGGTAAAACTGGAACTCAATCAGTCGGGGGGGGATTTTCTTCATTGAAAAGGAATGAATAAATGAATGAATGAATGAATAAATGGACATATAAGTAAATGATCAATGAATGAATTAATGAATAAATAAATAGGTTGAAAATAGATAAAAAATAAACACATAAATGAATACACAAATGAACAGATGAATATATAAAAATATACAAATAAACAAATCAATAAAGCGATAAAAATAGATCCATAGATAACGAATAAAAGTTAATAGATTGATAGATAAACAAGTAAGTAAACATATAAATGAATTTAAACGAATCACCTATTGACCAAAAAAAAAAAAAAAAAAAAAAAAAAAAATTGACACCACCTCTGACGGACAAAAAGTGAAACTTGTGTATCATGGTAATTAACTATCTTACAGGTAGTAATGAAAATAGGTAATAATAAGATAAAAGAAAAATGGAGGGTGTAATCGATAAGACACATCTGGTGTTGATCAAAATTACAGCGTCGTGGGAGCATTTGATATACTGAATAAATTAGCTCTCGCCCCGGTTGATGACAGCCATCAGTCAATTTACATCAAATTCAGCAATATCGATCCATATTATCACTGTGACCGCTGTGGCGCGTTTGCTACTGACCTCCCTTCGTCAACCCAATAGTTACCGACGACTGCCACTCACCCTGGCTCGGGTTGCAGCTAAGCGCCTCCTGGAGGAAGACACTGTGACGAGGGTTTTACTGACGTTAATAAAATTGGATGGTGACACCAGAATAGAATGGGTTGAACAAAATCTTCTTGACTGATTTTGATGTTGATTGCAACTCGTTGCCTTACCAGGATAGAAGTACTGGTAAACTACAGTCCAGACCAACAACATCAACAGCATAACCTTACTAAGACTGAATAATCAACTGCGAAGAGTTCCAAAGGGCTACTCTGGACTGGACGAGACTTTACTAAAAAAAAAAAAAAAAAAAAAAAAAGAAGAAAAAAAAAAGTTCTAAGGGTGATGGTTAAGTGTGTGTGTGTGTGTGTGTGTGTGTGTGTGTGTGTGTGTGTGTGTGTGTGCATGTGTATTGCAAATACCGGACGACGGGTTTTATTAACGGAACACTTGAACACCAGAAATGTCGGAACACAGGAAATATCGGATCACCAGATCAGCAGAAATACCGGAACACCGGGACATTGGAGATTCCGGAACACCAGAACAACAGAAATACCGGAACACCGGGACATTGGAGATTCCGGAACACCGGAACACTAGAACAACAGAAATACCGGAACACCGGGACATTGGAGATTCCGGAACACCGGAACACCAGAACAACAGAAATACCGGAACACCGGGACATTGGAGATTCCGGAACACCGGAACACCAGAACAACAGAAATACCGGAACACCGGGACATTGGAGATTCCGGAACACCAAAACAATAGAAATACCGGAACACCGGGACATTGGAGATTCCGGAACACCGGAACACCGGAAATGCCGGAGAGAGGCTGCGAGCGCGTGAGTGGGACATACGCATTCAGATCACGTGCACGTTCACGTAGCTACGTGAGGAACGGTCAAAATGGCCTCCTCCGCCTCCAGACCTCTGCGGGGAACCAACGGAGCTCGGCTAAACATCCTTCACCCATCCTCCTCCTCCTCCCCTTCCTCCTCCTCCTCCTCCCCTTCTTCGTCCTCCTCCCCCTCCTCCTCCTTTTCTTCGTCCTCTTCCTCGTCCTCCTCCTCCTCTTCATCTTCTTCGTCCTCCTCCTCCTCCTCCTCCTCCCCTTCTTCGTCCTCCTCCTCCTCATCTGTGTTCTTCTCTTCCTCCACTTCTTCGCTCTCCTCCTCATCTTCGTCCTCCTCCTCCTTCTCCTCCTGTTTGTCCTCCTCTTTTCTACATTCCTTCCTCCTCATTTTCCTTCCTTCCCTTTTCCTCTCCTCCATCTTCTTTCCTCTTGGTCCGTCTTTTCTCCTCCTGTTTCTCCTCCCTCACCTCCTCCACCTTCCCTCCTCTTCCTCCACCTCTCTCCCCTCCTTCACCTCCTCCCCCTTCCCTCCTCTTCCTCCATCTCTTTCCCTTCCTTCACCTCCTCCACCTTCCTTCCTCTTCCTCCACCTCTTTCCCCTCCTTCGCCTCCTCCACCTTCCCTCCTCTTCCTCCACCTCTTTCCCCTCCTTCGCCTCCTCCATCTCCCCTCCTCTTCTTCCTTGTCTTTGATTCCTTCAGTCTGCGGATCTTCCATCCGCTGAATAGAATCGTGTGGCTACAATCTAAGAAAATTCTTAAATTCGTGACCAGGTCAAGCTAGGTCACTGACCTAAAGCGAATAGAATCATCTAACGCCATCTGACGTCACTGAGAAACAAACGTGTAAGGGATTGGAACAGAGTTAGCTCCCCTTCCTCCCCCTCCCTCCCACCCCCTCCTTCCTTCCCCCTCTCTCTTTCACCTCTCTTTGGCTCCTCCTCTTTTCCAACCTCTTCCCTTCTTCTTCACCTCTGCTTACTTCTTTTCCTCTCTCTTCCTTCCTGTCTCTCTTCTTTTATCCCAAACTTTATCGTCCTCTTCTCCCTCTCTCCCCCTCTCTCCACCTCCCCCGACTTATGAAACCTTTCATTCTCCAACCGTTCTTGCATCTCCTTCACCATTTTCCCCCCTAGATCCTAATACGCCTCCATTATCCTTCATTTGGTGCTCCACCCCACCCCCCCGACCTAAGAGCTTCTCTCCCCAGGTGCCTTTGCCCCCCATCCTTTACATTCTCCCCCGTCCGCTTCCGTGTTACTATACTCACTCTCTATCAGCCCCCTACCCCCCTATGGCTCTCACCCCGGGAATGCTTCACCCTTCCCCCCTTACCTGCTACCCCCCTCTCACCCCACTGCCCCTCTCCCTTTTTTTTTCTTTTTTCTTTTTCCAGTCCCCATCTTCCATCTTTTTCTCTGCCCTACTTCATTTGCCTCTTCCAACTATCTATGATCTGTCCTATTCCCTTCCCTTCCCCTCCCCTCCCCTCCCCTCCCTTCCCTCCTCTCTCCATATCCCCTCCTCCACTCTACCATCCTTACCCCCCACCCTTCAATCTCCATTTCCACTTCTATCCTTCGTCTGCACAGCCCTGCCCTTCCCTTCTCCTCCCCTTTTTCATTAAAAGAACCTGGTTGATCTCCCCTCGTCTCCCCTCCTCTCCCTTCATCCCCTCCCCTCCTTTCCCTCCCCTCACACCCCTACCATCTAACTTCTCCTCCTTCTCTGTCTCCCAGGCCTCTCTCTTTCTCTTCCCTCCTATTTCATTTCGTCTTTTCTTCCTTTATATCTCTTTTCGTTTCTGCAATAGTCAGCGAAAAGAGCAAAACTATCGAAGAGGCGAGCCAATGTGATACGAATCTAAGTTTTAAGAATCATTTCAATAAACACTTAAGAAGTACATTATAATGCTTCTCAGTCTACGTCTACCTTATTTACCTATACATTTCACTATCTACTCACTTTTTTTTTTCTTTTTTTCTTTTTTAACTAAGTTACCTGTTTCTTTACTTTTCTATTTCCGGGTTGGATCCAGTGTCTCCTCTTTTCACCGTTTCCCACATCAGTGCTCACTTCCCCTCGTCGCTCTGTCCCCATTTTCCCCTCACCTGTCTTTCCTTCCTCATGTCATATTTCCCCATATCCTCTCCCCTCCTTCCGTCCCCTCCAATCTCTTCTTCTCTTTTACTCTTCTCCTCCCTCTCCTCTTCCCTATCCTGTATTTCCTTTTCCTACCCATCCCCTCTCCTCCTTTTCTTCTTCTCCCTTCCCCTTCCCTCCATTCCTCTTCTCCCCTTCCGTCTCCTCCCATCCCCTCCCATCTCTTTTCCTCCATTACTCTTCTCTTCTTTCTCCTCTTATTCTCCTCTTCCCTATCTTGTATTTCCCTTTCCTACCATTCCTTTTTCTTCCTTCTCCCTTCCCCTTCCTTCCTACTCTTCCCCTCCCTTTCCTTCTTCTCCCCTTCCTTTCACCCCATTCCTCTCCTTTCCTTTGATCTTTGCACCCTTCCCTTCCCTCCATTATTCTATATTATCTTCTCCTTTTCCTCTCCTCTCTTCCCCTCTCTTTTAACCCTATTTCCTTCCCATCCTTCCCCCCCGGCTCCCCTTCCTCCTTTCTCCCCTCCTTTCTCCTTTCCTCCCTTCTCTTCTCCCTTCCCCTTCCTTTTAAGCATATTTTCTCCGCTCCCTTCCTCATCTATTCCTCCCCTCACTCCCCTTACCTTCATCTTTCCTCCTTTCCCCTTCCTTCCCTTCCTCTCTCCTCCGTCTCCTCTTTCTCATCCTCTTTTCTCCCCTTCCTTCCTCCCTCCCCCCCCCACTCTCCCCCGTATTTCTTGTCCGGTACCGGACCAGTCGCGTATTCTTTTGTCATCCGGAAGCTGAGGGGCGGGGTGTGGGGGGGGACCGGACACAGGGCGAGGCGGGATTGGCAAGGGTCAGTGAGTGCGGGACACAAATGGAATAAACACGATGGGAATGGGACGGGACCGGCACAGCGTGTGATTGGGTGGGATGGGAGCGAAGCGTGATTGGTTGTGATTGACTAAAAGTACGACAATGAGGAATGGGAGAAAAGTGGGATTTACATGATTTGTGATTGGGTGGGTCACCACAGTTTGCAATGGATTGGGATTGGGGGGTAAAGTGTGATTGGGTGGGATGGGAAAACATGACATGCAGTGGGGCTGAGAAAAATGAGTGATTGGGTGGGATTGGCACCGTGCGATTGGGTGATACTTCATCAGTGAAGTAGTGAGATCGAGAATCTAGCCTTCAGGGTTCAATGCAGAACCAACTATCTATCCACATGGTGGACGATACAACCTCTGCGTCTCGCCAGCGTACACACACACGCGCACACACGCACAAACGCATACACACACACGCACAGACACACACTCACGCACACACACATACACACACGCACACACACACACACACACACACACTCATACACACACGCACATACACACACACACACCCTCGATACAAAGAGACTCACGCCAGGAGACGCTTATGTGCAACCCAGGTCGTCTGCCCTATGTGCTCGGACTTCCGGCCAAACGAAACATCGTAATACATTTCGTCATGGACCAAATGGTCTCCGCTAATTCGATTGAAACCGCTGCGTATGCTCCATTACAATGCCATGTACAAGATGCAGCTGAATCCAACTCTTCCTGCATACCTTCCACCTCCACCTCCTCCTCCTCCTCTTCCATCTCCTCCTCCTCCTCTTCTTCTTCCTCCTCCACCTCCTCTTGCTACCACTAACCTTCCTACTCCCCCATATCCTCCACTTACTACTTCTACCACCTCCTCCTCCTCCTCCTCCTCCCCAACCTACTCCTTTTCCTCTTCTAATTAAGCCTACTCCACCTCCTCCTCTTACTACTACTACCACTACTACTACTACTACTACTACTATTACTACTATTACTCTACCTCTACCTCCTACACATTTATTATTATTATTATTATTATCATTATTATTATTATTATTATTATCATCATCATCATTATTATCATTATTATCCTCATTATTATTCTCATTACTATTCTCATTACTATTCTCATTACTATTCTCATTACTATTCTCATTACTATTCTCATTACTATTCTCATTACTATTCTCATTACTATTCTCATTATTATTCTCATTACTATTCTCATTACTATTCTCGTTATTATTATCATTATTATCATTATCATTATTATCATTATTATCAGTTTCATCATCATCATCATTGTTATTATTATTATTATTATTATTACTATTACTATTATTATCATCATTACTATTATTATTACTACTACTACTTTTCCTCTTCCTCTTCCTCCTCCTCTTCCTCCCCTTCGTTCCCCTCCTACTCAGCCTCCTCGTCATGGCGAGCTTCTTGAGGACCTGAGGCGGCATCGGAGATCTCTGGTGAAGAGTCTGCTTACACCGCGAGTGTAGGAGATGGAGAAAGAGGAGGAGGAAGAGGAAGAGGAAGAGGAGGAGGAGGAAGAGGAAGAAGAGGAAGAGGAGAAAGAGAAAGAGGAATAGGAATAGGAAGAGGAGGAGGAGGAGGAGGAGGAGGAGGAAGAGGAGAAAGGGAGGGGAACGCTTCCTACCTTGCGTCTTGAAGGCGCTGACGGCAGGATAAGGCGTTTTGCTGGCCGGCGCCGATCAATAGGCAGCGCCGCACAGGGCAACTTCACATTTACAATATTAATTCGCATGGGATCCGGATGGGAGCAGGGAGAGGGGGGAGGGAGGGAGGGAGGGAGGGAGAAGAAGGAGGCAAGAAGGGAGGGAGGGGACAAGTTGGGAGAGAGGATAGAGAGGGAGGAACAGAAGGGAGGAAAGAGGGAAGGGAGGAGGGAAGGATAGGAGGAAGGAAGAGAGAAAGGGAGGAAGAGAGAAAGGGAGAAAGAGAGGAAGAGAGAAAGGGAGGAAGGGAGGAAGAAAGAAAGGGAGAAAGGGAGGAAGAGAGAAAGGGAGGAAGGGAGGAAGAGAGGAAGGGAGGAAGGATAAGAGGGAGGAAAGGAGAAACGGAGGAAGGTAGGAAGGGAGGAAGGGAGGAAGAGAGGAAGAGAGGAAATGAGGAAGAGAGGAAGAGAGGAAAGGAGGAAGAGAGGAAGGGAGGAAAGGAGGAAGGGAGGAAAAGAGAGGAAGGGAGGAAATGAGGAAGGGAGAAAGGGAGGAAGAGAGGAAGGGAGGAAAGGAAGAAGGGAGGAAGGTAAGAAGAGAGAAAGGGAGGAAGGGAGGAAGGGAGGAGGAGAGAAAGGGTGGAAGGGAGGGAAGGAATGAGAGAAGTAGTGAGGGCAGAAGGAAGAGAGAGGTAGATATAGTCAAACAGACCAATCGATTGATAGAATGACTGAAAGATAGATAGATAGATAGATAGATAGATAGATAGAAACATAGGTAGGTAGATAGACGGATAGATAGGTAGATAGATAGGTACGAGAAGATATAGATAGATAGATAGATGGATAGATAGATAGATAGATAGATAGGTAGACATATATATATATATATATATATATATATATATATATATATATATATATATATATATAGATAGATAGATAGATAGATAGATAAATAGACAAAATAATAAATATATATATATTAAGTTATATATATATATGATATATATATATATATATATATATAGATAGATAGATAGATAGATAGAGAGAGGCAGAGAGAGAAAGAGAGAAAGGACGAGGGGGAGAGATAGGTGGGTGATACGGAGGGAAGAAGGAAAGAAGGGGGAAAGAGGGAAGGAAAGAGGAGAGATTGATAGATGGGTGGATGGGTGGATTGATGAATGGATGGATGGAGGGAGTAATGGAGGGAGAGGGAGGAAAGGTCGAAGATGGGGAGAGGGGGAACAAAGAGAGAGGGAGAGAGGGAGAAAAGGAGTAAGGGAGGAAAGAAGTGAAGGAGTGAAGGAAGGATGGATGGAAGGAGGGTGGGAGAGTGGGAGGGTGGGAGAGAAGGAGGCTGGGAGAGTGGGAGGGTGGGAGAGTAGGAGACTGGGAGAGTAGGAAGCTCTTCAGCTTACAGATTGGGAGGAAAAATTAAACGAAAGGCCGGTAGATCAGATGTGGGAAATATTTCAAAATACGCTCACTAAGATGATCCAAACTTACATTCATTTTAAGGACAGACTCCCCAAATCAGGCTTGCCCAAAGTGGCTCGACAAAGAAACTGAAAAAAGTATTGCTAAAAAGAGACAGGCTTATAAGAAATATAAGTGCTCGGGTGCATCTAATGACTATGAAAGATATGTATCAATACAGAGAGATTTAAAAAAAGACAATAAGAAAAAGAAAACGACAATACGAAATGAACATCGCTGATAAATCCAAAGAGAATCCCAAAGAATTCTATAGTTACATTAGAGATAAAAAGGTTGTTAGGAATCACATTGGTCCACTATTATCTGCTGACGGTCAACTTGAATATTCAAATGAAGGAATGTGTAATCTCTTAAACAATTATTTTAGCTCGGTATTCGTAAACGAAACACCTCAAAGTGAATTCCAAACTGAAACCTGTGAAAAGTCTGGGGTAAACTTACTCACTACGGTAAATATAACAAAAGAAACAATTAAAAGGTGTATAGACAAACTCAAAGTTAATAAAACACCAGGGCCTGACGGTTGGCATCCAAGAATCTTAAAGGAAATGAAAAATGAGATTGTTGTTCCATTAGAAATTATTTTCAAGAAATCCATCATATCCGGAGATGTCCCAAGAGAATGGAAGCTAGCTAACGTTACTCCCATATTCAAAAAAGGTGACAAAAAGGAACCAAATAACTATAGGCCTATTAGTTTGACTTCGATCGTAGGAAAAATAATGGAAACTATCATCAGAGATGCTATCGAATATCATTTAGAAAGTAACCGTTTGATAAATGATAGCCAACATGGTTTCAGACGGAAACGTTCTTGCGTGACTAACTTACTCGAATTCTACAACACAGTTGTCTCGAATTATGACAAAAGAAACAATATAGATTTAATATATCTAGACTTTGCAAAAGCTTTTGATACCGTCCCACACGAAAGACTACTTACTAAATTAGCTTTGCATGGAATAAGTGGTAGCCTATTAGGTTGGACTAGTAATTGGTTGAAAGGTCGAAAACAGAGAGTTGTTTTAAATGGAAAAACTTCTGGATGGAAAAGTGTTGCAAGTGGAGTTCCTCAGGGTTCCGTTCTTGGGCCACTTCTATTCATAGTATATATAAATGATATAGACCATGGACTAAAATCTACTGTTTCCAAATTTGCTGATGATACAAAACTGTGCGGAGTGGCAAATGATCACTCAAACCAATTAGATATTCAAGAAGATTTAGATAAATTACAGCAATGGTCTGAAAAGTGGCTAATGAAATTTAACACAAGTAAATGCAAGGTAATGCACATAGGTAAAAATAACAGCAAGTACGATTACAAGTTATTTGGAAATTCGTTAACAAAAGTGGATAGTGAAAAAGATCTCGGCGTAATTATCAGTAACGACCTCAAATCATCCAAGCAGTGTATTTCAGCCTCTGAGAAAGCAAATAAGATTCTGGGATTGATTGCGCGATCTTTTGATTTCAAAAGTCCATCACTCATTAACAAGCTATATAAATCGTTAGTTCGTCCACATTTGGAATATGCTGTTTCCGTATGGTCACCGAATCTCATTAAAGACATTGACAGACTGGAAAAAGTACAACGGAGAGCCACAAAACTGATTCCAAATATCAAAAATAAATCATACGAAAATCGACTTAAGCACATGAATCTGTTTTCCCTAAAAAAGCGTAGACTCAGAGGTGACTTGATACAGGTCTTTAAGATTTTAAAGGGAATTGACAACATCAAAAGTGACCAAATTTTCACATTGAATGAGAATCCGACAAGAAACAATGGTCTCAAACTGTCCGGAAATAGATTCAATTTGGAAGTAGGTAGAAACAACTTTGCCAACCGTGTAGTTAATGAATGGAATAAACTTCCTGCACAGGTAGTGCAATGTAGTTCAGTTCGAAGCTTTAAGAATCATTTAGATAAATACCTAAGTAAGATGCTGTAATTATTATAATTTATGTTATATTATTTGTTTTTGTTTTGTTATAATTTGTCTGTCTGATTTTCATTTATTATTAGTTATATGTCAATTTATTATCATTTACTATTTACCTGTTTGTTTGTTATTCAACTATACCAATGCATTTATTTATATTTTAATTGTTATTTACAGTTATAGTTTTAATTAATATTAATTTTTTTTTTTTTTTTTTTTTTTTTTTTTTTTGCATCCGACCTAGATATGGATCAAAAGGTCTCCTGTCGGCATGCTTTGCCTTTGTAATCCTTTGTAATCCTTTGTAATAATGTCTTCGTCCCCCCCCCCCCTGCCCTAGTTCCTTCTTTTCTCGCTCCAGCTCTTCTATCATTTTCCTTCCTCCTCCTCCTCCTCCTCCTCCTCCTCCCCCTTCTCCTCCTCCTTCTCCTCCTTCTCCTCTATCCATTGCCACCTTAGCTTCGAAAATGTCCTTTCGAGATTTGACGTTAACTTACGTCAGGCAATTTTATTCGTGTGAGCGAGGGGACGTACCTTTCTCAGAATCATAATTGATCATTTCTGTCCTGGTTAATGCCCAGGCGATTTTATTCAGCTGAGAAAAAGGCCTCAGGCTGAAGGTGTTAGCGTCTCTCCTACCACTCCAGCAACATGTAGATCTACTCTCGAACATCACTCTCTCTCAACCCGACGTATTCACCTGGACTTCCCCTCTCTGGCAAACCCCTCTTGCACAAACTGTAGATCTGACTTCAAAGCTTCCCCTCTCAAACCCCTTTCCCCTCCTTCCCTCTTTCCGTCTCTCTCACTCTCTCTCTCTACCTACCTATCTATATATATAAATACCTATCTGTCTCTCTCAACCTACCTATCTATAGATATAAATATCTGTCTATCAATCTATCTCCTTTCCCCTTCCTCTCTCTCCCTCTCTTTTTTCTCTCTCTCTCTCTCTATCTATCTATTTATCAATCTATCTCCTTCCCTCCCTCTTTCTCTCTCTCTCTCTCTCTCTCTCTCTCTCTCTCTCTCTCTCTCTCTCTCTCTCTCTCTCTCTCTCTCTCGCTCTCTATTTATCTATCTATTTATCAATCTATCTATCTCCTTCCTCCCCCCTCTCTCTCTCTCTCTCTCTCTCTCTCTCTCTCTCTCTCTCTCTCTCTCTCTCTCTCTCTCTCTCTCTCTCTCTCTCTCTTCCGCACGCGCGCGAATCCCTGTCTCTCCCTTACGTACCCTTTCCCTACATTTCACTTTGATGGTAACGCCTCTCTCTCTCTCTCTCTCTCTCTCTCTCTCTCTCTCTCTCTCTCTCTCTCTCTCTCTCTCTCTCTCTCTCTCTCTCTCTCTCTCTCTCTTTCTCTCTCATTCATTCACATCCTCCTTTCTATCCCTCATCGCCCATACTTATCTAAAAACCTGATTGACCATCTATTCGTAAAATTTATGCATCGACCAGCCTTCCTCGCCTGTCTATCAAATTGACTTGTCGTCTCTCTATCAGACCATTCATTCATCTATCTTTCCATCTATCCGCCTATGCATGCATCTATCCACCCATCCATCTCTGCGACTCTTCACTTACGCATCCATCTCACTGTCTACCAATCTATGGATATATCTGCCTGTCTGTCTGTTCGAGTCTTTCTATACGACGACGAGATCTGTAGACTTTGTACTGATTAAGGTTAGATTATCTTATGGAGTTAAGGGTCTAAAGTGGGTCTTCATCAACCGATAACCTTCATCTGTCCTTATTTGTAAGAACGGACATCGTGGCTGTGTTGAGGAGGGTCGTCCTTCCGTACCAAGTGGTCGCCTCCCTTTCCAATATGGCCGCCATCATACTGTTCTGTTTATTTACATAATACACCCTTGGTGGTGAAGAGATTATAACCTGTCTCTAAAACCCCTTCCGCACACAGGCACACACACACACACACACACACAAACACACTCAAAAACACACATACACGACTATATATACATACATGAAGGTACATATAAAATACATATACATATACATATATATATTTACATATACATATAATTATACATGTACCTGTGCATATACATATATTTATACATGCACCTGTATCTGTACCTGCACTTATACATAAACATATACATATACATATACATATACATGTACTGATAAATATATAAGTACAATTTAACATATACATATATACATATATATATACATATACATATACATACACATATACATGTACAAATACACATACATATCTATCAGCCATCTGTAACCTGCTGCTGAACACAGACCTTTCCAAAAGCCTTCAAAGAGTCGCACAACTGCTCCAACCTCTGTCGTGTCACTCCTGCAAACTTCTTTTTTTCGTTTCTCCACCTTCTATCTGGTCTTCGTCTTCCTCGCTTCCCACCTAGTGACTTCCAGTCAGTAACATACTAGCTCTATCTTCCACCCCCTTTACTGGTTAACTTCCTTGCTCAATTCCACTTTATCTTTCACTCCAGTCTGCTCTCTCACCCAAATTGACCTCTTTCTGTCTTTCAGTGCCATTCCCAACGTAATTCCCTTGTGTCCATTGCTTAGCTTCGTCTCCGTCGCCTTCGACAATTTCCAAGTCTCAAGTCTGCACATTGTAGCTGGCATTATAAACTGGCTGTAAGCTTTATATTTCAGATATACGACATGCAGAAAAAAGCCTTTCGTAATGCATATATTTTCAACAATAATTTTCTAATCAATTGTAATTCGTCTTTTATATTTTCTATTTATAATTTTTAGTTTTACTGTTTGACCTAGATAATCATACCAATCAACTATTTTGAGATTTTTATCATCAATTGTAATTGTTTTGCTTTGAACTTGGGAGTCGAAAATTACTTTGGTTTTATTCTTATTCTTCTTCAAACCTACATAAGACTTTACTTTTTGAAATCACCCGTCGTAGTTTTCAAGTCTCCTACTGCCTCTGAAACAAAAATAATGCCACCTGCAAACCAAAAGCAATTAGAAAATTCATCATTAATCTTCAAACATTCCTTTCCTAACTCAACTCTGAAGATGTCTTCCAGGCACGCTGTAAATAGCTTGGGTGAAACCGTGTCGCCTTGCCGTCCTCCTTTCTTGATCTTTATCTTTTCTACATATGTAGTCGAAATACAGTAGTACTTTTCCCATGAATGTTCGACAGAACCCATAGAAAGTGTTCACTTGTAACCTGTTTGCGTATAGAGTTTAGCATTGCCATTTGATCTCCCGAGATAAAGGCCTATTCGTAAACTATAAAAACATCGTCGTTTTCTTGATTGGCTGATCTAACATATGCAGATGCCTCATGGTAGGGTATGCATTCTAAACCCTGCCTGTCTTCTTGGCAAGTTTTTCTGTAAATTTCTACTAACTCTCCTGTTATGATCTTAGAAAAAATTCATATACATCTGACAATAAAATTATGCATATCCATATACATTATATACATACATATACATGTACATAATTTCTGTTGACATATTATATATATGTATTATATATATATATATATATATATATATATACACGTGTATCA
>NC_134781.1:24644777-24647277 GCF_046742065.1 Oratosquilla oratoria | reverse complement strand
ACACACACACACACACACACACACACACACACACACACACACTCACACATACACACACACACTCTCTTTTCCATGCCTTCGTTAACATAGGCTCACGGACTCTTCGAAAGTGTCTTTCCGGCTAAAAAGGCATAAGTTTGCCTCGTTAGGGGCTGTACCCGCCAACGTCTTGAGCGTACAGTCTCGGAAACGAGTATTTTTCCACTTCCGAGCGATGGGCAATGGAGCGCGTCTATTAAGACTATCCTGCAGTATAATTCACCATATTTCGATTTCCGTAACCCAAAATTGATCACATACTTCTTTCTTAAGAGGTTATCATATTGGGTTATTTTTCCTCCCACATCCTACCTCCAACTAGAATATGGCTTCACTTTTAGAAATCCAGGCTTCTCTAAGAACATCTCAATAGTATGTCTAACAATCGTCTAGTTTTACAATCTCTTATTTTATCATTCATCTTTACTATACATGACAGAAATATAATTTGATATTTGGAGATTCGTAAAATAAAATGTCGTGACCGAAGTCGTTTGTTACTCAAACGAACTCTCGACGATCGACGCTGCTGAACCCCGTGGACACCCAGTGTGATAGTCCCTTCATGCCACAGAATCGGAGACAAAACTACCTGGTACACCCAGCGATTTCTCATGTAACCTAACTTTAAAATGCCTCTGTAAGTACATAAGTTTATGAAATGAACTTTTAGTAGTCTTAAGGTACAAGTGATCTTTTATTAATGAGATTTCTTCAGTAAACACCAGGGCGGGGTATTTTTTTTTTTTTTTTACATAATTTCGTTCCAAAAGAGAAGAAAGTGCTTTGGCTGGTGACTGACTACAACTGCAAGAAGTTTAGAACGAGTATGTGGTTATAGCAACGAATGTATAATCTCAACTAACTTTTTCTCTTCTGTTAATTTTACATTGAAAATCTCTTTCGTTAACGTCGTTTATTTACAGAAAAAATACACTAAACCCTCCACCAGATAAAAACAAAATTAGATATACATATTTATCTATCTATATCCCAAGAGCTTTTTCCCCCTTACAAGGGGGGTAGCCAGGTCAAGGCCCGTATCCACTCCCACCCATTCCGCTCTCATCCACCACCCTTTCCCCCCCTCTCCTCTTAGCTCCTCATGGATGACGGGTCATCCCTGAATCCCGCCCATTGCCCTGGGTCAGGAGCAATGTAGGAAGACACAGCACGTCCACAGAAAGGCCGCAATACACATCTATGATACACATCTATAACCACAAATAAAAGTACAATTCTTGTTCCGCTAAGGAAACTCCATGCACGATAATCCTCTTCCTTGTAGGACAACTAATGAAATGCTCGATACGGAGGGAGTATTTGCACAGCTGAAATCAAGAGGATCGGCGAGACTTTTGGTAGTGAACGTACAGCCAGAATCAAAAGTTCATCAACAATCTTGCGTTTTCCCTCTTTATTGACAGAGTACGCCATAATCGTTGCATGCAAACCAAGCTGCCAATATGTATCCTAATTAGTATATTATTAAACTATCATACAAAACAAAACCAGAATCCTATGTTGTCTTTTGGGAAGGAGAAAGGGGTTGAAGACTTTTTTTTCTTTACTTTTTTCTTCAAGAATCTAGTGTTTGTGTGTGTGTGTGTGGGGGGGGGGGTTCTCCTTTCCAGATGGATCGACCATCAGACCCCAAAATCTAAAACGTTTTTTTCCAGTGACTATACACATCCCTACATGGCCAGACGGACACAATAATGACCAAGGTAGTAAGAGAGAAAATAGTAAGATGTGCCTGTACAACTATGTGAATCTAAGCCACAATAAGGTGTCTAAAAACCGAGGACTTAAAGAAGAACTTAACATATAAGAGAAACGTCTCTCTAACTAAAAGTGGAAGAAAATAATAATTATTGGAAGGCATCATTTGGATGCTGAATATTACATATATATATATATATATATATGTATATTATATATATATATATATATATATTATATATATATATATATACATATGTATATAAACATATATTAATATATATATATAAATATATATATATATGTATATATGTATATATATATGTATATATACATATATATATATATATATATATATATATATATATACATAGAGAGAGAGAGAGAGAGAGAGAGAGAGAAAGAGAGAGAAAGAGAGAGAGAGAGAAAGAGAGAGAGAGAGAGAGACGCAGAGACCTTCAGAGAGACAGACACAAAGAGAGAGACAGAAACAGAAAGACGTAGGGCGAGACACTGGCATATAAATCCAGAATGTAAACAGCGCAATCCATTGAGCGCTTATAACTTGCCAAAATACGGAGTAAGAAACGACGGGGGCATGGCCCCCCCCCATCCCCCGTTTTTTTTACACGAAGCGGATTTTTGGAATAATACCGGCGATCCAATTTGGTGCCCGCGCGAGGCGAGCCGAGCTGCCGGGCGAAGCGAAGAGATGCGAAGCTAGAAGCGAAGCCGTCCG
>NC_134781.1:24622277-24629777 GCF_046742065.1 Oratosquilla oratoria | reverse complement strand
ACCATTTACCAAACTGGAGAGAAGCTGAAGTGCTACATAAAGGTTTTGATAAATTCACTAGAAGAATTGTTGAATCAGCATATATTTCTACTAATAATTCATCGAATCATCGAGGAGGGTTTATCAATTTAGCTAAAGAAACTAGTATTTTAATTCTAAAACACGCCAGAAAAACGACCTTTCCCAAGTGTCCGAAAAGATAATTAGATTTAGTACATAAACTCCAATTGCAGTTCTACATACACTCTCTGAAGAAGTTCTACGCGAACGAAACGTTAGAGTGCATAGGGTTCTGAGCCTTCCCCTGTGTTTATGTTCTCCATCATCCCAAATATATATATACATATATATATATATATATATATATATATATATATATATATATATACATATATATATATATTTGTGTGTGTGTGTGTGTGTGTGTGTGTGTGTGTGTGTGTGTGTGTGTGTGTGTGTGTGTGTGTGTGTGTGTGTGTGTGTGTGTTTACGAGTATACACGGTTGGCGCCAAAATCGTGCGCCAATACCTATGACAGATTATCAAGGACCCCCTGTCATCACCTAAAGAAAACGACATTGGTATTGCTGTGAGAGTATGAGGTAGAGTGGATGGAACGTAAGTCCCATAGAAAGGAAAAAGATCTCAGTTCCTCGCCGTGTCTCGTAATGATTGGATCTTTTTTCTTCGTGCGCGCGCGCGCGTGTGTGTGTGTGTGTGTGTGTGTGTGTGTGTCTGTGTGTGTGTGTGTGTGTGTGTGTGTGTGTGTGTGTGTGTGTGTGTGTGTGTGTGTGTGTGTGTGTGTGTGTGTGTGTGTCTAACGCGACCAATTTGTTTTTTTTATTGTAGGATAATATCACGAGGTCCAAAGTTGACAAAGAAATGTCAGCGATATCATCACTCTGGCAAGAAAGTGCAATAAAGATATCCAGACTGGCATAGCAGTGCCCAATGTCAAGACATGGAGAAGGAAATGTAAGGCCAAGTCAAGAGGACTGGGCTGGCTAGAAACCTTCTACGAGGACTCTTAAGGTGCTTTAGAGACAGTTGGAAGGTGAACCTAGAATCCTAGCAAAGGAATTGAAAGAAAAGAACCCGCAACTCCTGCAACAGGTGTCCGTTAGGACTATCCAACTCCGCCTCGGGGACGTCCTCGGCTATAAGCATCGGACACCACAACGTAATCCTATTCTAACGAAGAGACAGAAGCAAAATTGTGTGCAGTTTTGTAAGAAATATCTGAAGTGATACAGTGAGACCAGGAAAGAGGTATTGTGGAGTAACGAGACTACTTTTGACGTTACTGGAAACCGAAGAGGCAAGGTGAGTTTACCCCAAGTACACTCAGGCGACGGTCAAGTACCCCGATAGCGTCATGGTATGGGCTGCCTTCTGGTACCATGGCCTGTCTAAGTTAGTGGTGTTGCCTGAAAACATTACAGTTAACAAAGAACGCTACTTGGAAAAGTTGTGCGACCATCTGAAGGATTGCATGCAAGAGTGCAAGACGGTGCCCCTGCACACACAGTAAAATTGATTAAGGATTGGTTTGAGTTTGTGGGAGTGGACTACATGTAAGACTGGCCTGGTAACAGTCCGGACTTCAACCCCATTGAAAATATTTGGGAGATTCAGGACATCTAGGAAAACTGGGAACCCCACATTCTCCAGAGACTTTCTGAATCCGTTCCTCGACGCCTGGAGATATGTATGAAAAGGAGTGGACTCCCCACAAAGTATTAGAGGCTGGTAAGCACCCCAAGTATTTTTGTTAATGATTTTTTTCTAATGTTCCAGAAGAAAAAGACACCGCGCCAATATCTTCGGCGCCAACTACAATCACACACACACACACACACACACATATATATATATATATATATATATATATATATATATGTATATATATATATATATACATATATATATACATATATATACACATACATATATACATACATACATATATACAAATGTACATACAAATATATATATACATATATACATACATACATATACCAAGGCTTTTTCCCCCTTCCAAGGGAGGTAGCCAAAAAGGGAAAGGCATAAAAACACTCCCACTCATTTCATCCCTAAATACACTCCACACCCCTCCCACCCTTCCTCTCATCTGAGCACCTCCTGGATGACGGGTCATCCCTGCACCCTGCCCACCGCCCTGGGTCAGAAGCAGTGTCGCAAGACACAGTACATCCACAGCAAGGCCGCTTCATTTAATCGGCGACCCCCCCTCTCCGTCCCCCTTTGCATATAAGGCGAGGACGGGGAGAAATCCTTCGGGCTGCGTCAAAATTTACTCGCACATACTACCCCACCCTCATGCAGTCACATCATCATCCATATACAACCATTCTCCACTCACCTCTGTCTTCCGTCCTCTCCCTTCCTTCCTCAACAGACATTCCCCTCTTCCCCAAAGCCCCCTTCACCCCATCCATCCACCTCATCCTAGGACGTCCCCTCATGTTCACTCCCTCCACATCTGCCTTCCATACCTCTTTTACTAGTCTTTCTTCACTCATACTTTCCATGTGTCCAAACCATCCTAATATTCTTTCATCAACCCTATCTCCCAAATCCTTTTTCACCCCTGTTCTCCTCCTCACCTCCTCATATATACATATATATATATAGACATATATACATATATATATATATATATATATATTTATATATTATATATATACCAATATATACATATATATGCAAATATATACATATATATATATACATATATGTATATTGTATATATATATATACATACATATATATACATACATACATACAAATATATATATATATATATGCATAAATACATATATACACATATATACATAAATGTGTATATATAAATATATATATATATATATATGTGTGTGTGTGTGTGTGTATATATATGTATATATATATGTATATACATATATACATATATATATACATATATATATACAAATATATATATGTATATATATACATATATATATATATATATATATATATATATATATATATATATATATATATCTACATATTTCATGTCCATAAGCTGACATTATTTGCACATGCAAATATACCTCAAATGCCTAGCTAAAAGGCGTTCAGGTGGAAATCACTTCATCATCACAGGAGGCAGGTGTGTGGTCTGATAGACACGTGTCTGCCACATGGACGTGTCGTGACCACGTGCGCGCGTGTCCATGTGGGGCCTCACGTCAGCCCAATCGATAACGTGAGAGACGCCGAAGGCGGGAGAACGCCCACTCGGGCGTGAGAAAAGGGGATGGGCGGATCTCAGTCGTGAGAGTGGGGTGGGAGAGGTGAGAGAGGAGAATTGGAAGGACTGAAGGGAGAGGGAAGTGAGAGGCGTATTTAAACCACGTGAGAGGTGTGAGCAGACACGAGACAATGTTATAAGTAACAGCCAAGAGAATGGACACTGGAGTGAGAGACGTGAGAATGGAGAGTGAGAATTATCAGAGAGAAGTGAGGCTTGGGAGAAAACGGGTGTCAAACAGTTGTAAGGCGGGAGACGGGCGAAAGAATGTAAGAAGAAAGTGAGAAACGTGAGAATATGGAAAGAATTGTGAGAGAAGGGAGTGAGAGGTAAGGTGGAAGGAGTGAGAGAAATGGGACAGATTCGGGAGACAAGTGAAAACTTGAAAGACGGGAGTGAGATTTTTGAGGGATTTGAGTGGGGAGCGTGAGAGCTCTGGGGGGGATCTGAAGGAGTGCAAGTGAGAGTTTTTTTAGGATATGGAAAAGGGTGAGTGAGAGTTTTAAGGGATTTGGAAGAAGTGAAGGACAGAAGAAAGAAATACGAGAGGGATCGAAGTAGGATGGGAAGGGAGTGATGAATGCTGAAGAATTGGGCGAGGAATATAGAAGAAAATAAAATAAAAGATGATAAGGAGAGTTAAAAAAAACATGCAAAAAGGAGAAGGAGTTACACGGAGCTACATAGAGTTACATGGACAAACGAAAAGCAACACATCTGTTGATTCTTACATGGCTGTTTCGGTACCTAATCTATTTTTTCTTTAATTAGTTTAGACTTTAGAAGTAAATAATTCTAGTCGGGGGTTTGTAGATAAGTAAATGTCGAGATATTTTTTTGAAAACCTCTACAGTGGAACAATTGATGACGTTGGATGGTAGACCGTTCCATATATCCACAACGCGACTGAAGAGTGTTATGCCACGTTTGTTTGAAATCGTTTTCCTGCAAAGTTACATCTTTACTCCTTAGTTGTGTTGGAGGTGTCAATTTTTTTTTCCACATCCATGTTTTCAATTCCTTTGGCAGTTTTGAAGCCCTCATTTAGATTTCCTCTCAATCTCCGTTTCCATAGACTAAACAAATTTAGTTTATTTAAGCGGTCTTCGTACGACTTGTTCCGCAACTTAGGAATGAGCTTTGTTACTCTACGCTACACTCTTTCTAATTTCTTTATATCCTTCTTGTAATATAGAGACGAACATTGTACACAATATTCTAGATTAGGTTTGACTATGGCATTGTAAAGATTAAGAACAATTTCTTCAGTTCTAAACTCAAAAGCTCTACCTATAAATCCAATTGGTTTATTCGTAGTTCTAACAACCTCCGAGCACTGTTTACTCGGTTTTAGATCATTTGAGATCACAACATCAAGTTCTTTCTCTTGTTTTACACTTGCCAGTTGCACACCATTCATCGTGTAGTTGGCCTGGATATTACTATTACCAATATGAAGTACTTTAGACTTATCTATGCTGAAAAACATCTGGGAATTTTCTCCCCATTCGCACGAAGTGTTTAAATCACTTGATAATTCTTGTTGTGTTAATATTGTTGTATGTGCAATCTTAGTATCATCTGCAAATTTGGATAATTTTGGAGGAGGAGGAGGTAGAGGAGCTGGAGGAGGATAAGAAGTATAAAGTTAAAGTTAAAGGTGAAGGTGAGGTGAAGTGAGGAGGAGGAGGAGGAGGAGGAGGAGGAGGAGGAGGAGGAGGAGGAGGAGGAGGAGGAGGGGAGGAGGAGGAGAGGAGGAGGAGGGGAGGAGGAGGAGGGGAGGAGGAGGAGGGAGGAGGAGGAGGGGAGGAGGAGGAGGGGAGGAGGAGAAAGAGGAGGGAGGGGGATGGGAGAGAAGGAGAGAGAGGACACGAGCAAAAGGAAAGGTCATTTCAAACAGAAATAGTATATATAAGCTAGGGTTTGAGATTTTTTATGTGAATTGTCAGAATATACTGTTTATTACTATAGACAAGGAAAATAGTCCTAACGTCCATTTTTTCCTTGTAATAACAGAGATTCATTTTTATGCACATGTTTTAACAATAGGGTGTACATATATGACTGCTATAAAATATATAGAAATATAATGCCCAGTATATGTATAAACATGCATACATGTATTATGTATATGTATATACTGTATTTACACACAGATACAAAAGCATGTGCGCATATACATTTGTTCATATGCACATACATACACACACATACACAAATAGGTATTTATCTATTTGTATAAATCATACACACACACACACACACACACACACACACACACACACACACACACACATATATATATATATATATATATATATATATATATATATATATATATATATATATATATATATATATATATATATATATATTAGTGATGGGACGAGACTATAATATCTAAAGATTCATACATCGATGATGATTTCATTAAAAATCTCAATTCCGATTCTCGATTCTGAATCTGATTCTTCTCGAAAATACATTTGGATATTGTTTTAGGTCAGTTTTGCATTCTAGTTTGAGAAACTTAAGGATTTGTATTATGAGCACGATAAATCTACTAATAACATACAGATTTAAATGTAGAAAACAATAATTAAATTCAGCTTAATCTTCTGTAAGAAACTTGAAAGCATTCCATTACATATGCAGATATGCAGGTTTTAGTTGTGTACCATACAACAAGATAACATTTGTAATTCCATTTCAAATAACAATAATATTGCAACACAACCTCAGCTGAAGCAGATTTAATTCCTTTTTACTCAGCTAAACTACAAAACACAAGAAAATACTGAGCACATTCTATTACCCGTCAGAATATATATGATTTTTTTTTTCATCCTTTTCTCAAATAAGATTGCAATGCTGTGGTGGTTTGCCAAGCAAGAGAACATTTCCACCCGCCGTATGACTTGCAAAACTGCTAACGGGTCGCCTTCGTTCACACCTGTCAAATGCTTTACATAAATGTGCGAAATAATTTTTTCTCTTTTTTGTCCTCGCATGGCATTAGAAGTCATGACACTTAAAAGTATATTGTATATATTTATTTCAAAATCTTAACTTTTGGTAAGAAATCAAGAATATAATTTCGTCATGAGCGTCTCATTTGGTGTTAATAAGCACTATCATTCGATAAGATTTCAAAGTACGAGTAGCTGCATCATCAAATTATTTATGTACACATTACACATGCGAAGCATAGTATAAAAGTAGTTCAATAACAAAAATTTGACAGCCGTTTGGTCGTGACTATAGTCTCTAATGGTCTTTACCACTGACACTGCATTAATTGGGTGTTCAATTTGTGCCGAATCTGCTGTAATGTCAAATAAGGTTAAGTATCCAAAAATTTTGTCACATGTCAAAAATAGATAAATAAATAAGATATAATGGAATAAAAATGCCAAACTTGGCAGAACTGGTTACTTGTTAGTTCTGATCATCTGTGTTACTGTAATTTACCACAATTTTAGCTTTTCATGTCACGCGCTGCACAGAATGCAATTGTTTAACTTCAAGTAATGTCTCAATTGGCAATACAAAATTACTCTTTGCTTGTGGCGAATAAAGCAGTATCTTAGACCCCAAAGTTTTTCTTCAAGATATCGAACCTATCTTTCACGACTCTCAATTTAGTTATCAAACTGGTCCGTAGCTCAATGACTTCTTAATTCCTTCTTTATGAACTGGCACTACACTGGTTCTTTTCTATTCCTATGCCACTATATTTTCCTTCAAGCAGTACATAATTAAGCTATGAATCTTGTCCAACTGTTTCCAACATTCCTTAACTATCCAATTTGAGATACCATCAAGCCCTGAATTTTTTTCATGCTAACTTTTTCCAGTAGTTGTTATGCATTTTCTTTGCTTCCAGGGCTGTTACATACAATCCGATATTATTGTCTAGAGAGACCTTCCTTCCTCTATTAAATATTTTTCAGTCTGTGTTGATGCTCCTTTATAAAACTTCTCTATCTACTGTCAATCTCTTGTGCCTCAACTTATCATTAACAAACATGAAAAATTGTTTAAGTTCATATCTGTATTTGTCAGTAATACTCTTTTCAAAGTCCTCTTTTCCTCCACGGATTCTCTCCACCTTAATTTGCTTTTTAAAAAAATCCTCTATAAAATTCACTTCTCTGTAAGATATATGCTTCGAGTTTACGCATGTTTCTGTCAACTGGAATTCA
>NC_134781.1:24617277-24619777 GCF_046742065.1 Oratosquilla oratoria | reverse complement strand
AGACTTAGTAACCATGTAGAGAGTGCTGAAACTATCGGTTATTTTAAGAAACTGTTAGACAACTTTATGGATGGGGATGACAGGTGGTCATAGACATGGAACTGCCCAGTGTAGGCCTTATGGTCTCTTGCAGTCTCCTTCAATCTTGTGTTCTTACGCCACAAAGTACGACTCTTTGACCCTGGTTGAACCCTTTCGTGGCGGCTGCCACATACATACGCTCTCATTGGTGTTGCCGAGAAGCTATTCAATTCGTCTACCTGTTACCCTTTTGAGAGATTGCTGGAGGAGCAGTGTGTATTCGTATCATAAGAAGGCGAGGAGCCTACGCCAGGAGGCGCTGAGTAGCTGCTGCCGAAGCCGTCACTTTCGCCCTATACGTTTCTTGAACTGTTCATGCACACAGTCTCTGCTGGGGATCGAATAGAAGTGCGGGATTCGAACGCACGAGTAAGCAAATGTCACCAAGACACTTCCCTCACTCTATCACTACATGATACAATATCAAGGATCTTTCAGTATTGGTTAAACGGTCAGTTAACGGTTCCTTTAACGGAACAATTGTGCGTCTGCACTTATCCACTTCCTAATGAGTCTTGGATAAATATGGGGCTACAGCAAAATCAATGAGCACGCGCACACGCACGCACACATAAAATCAGACGCACGTTCACATACACGCACGCACACACACACACGCACACGCATACACATAGCTCCTCTTCCCGTATAATACAACTAGGAAAATACACAAGCACACGCAAGCAAGAATATATTTGTATATCATATGTACATAAAAGCGTGTATTACACAAGGTATACATACTTTAACCCAAAGCATATATAAACTTGTTGTTTGAGAGTGCCAGTTACTCGAAGGAATGCCTCGCTAGAGGTCGCGCCGACGCCGCGTCGTCGTCGTCGTCGTCCCGGCTCAGTCACGGAAACTGCCTGACGTAAGCACCTAATCCATCGCCTGTTGAAACAGCTTCCAGCCCCCACAGCCCCCCATTGGCGGCGGCGGCGGCGGGTCGCTTGTGTCAACAGGCGGATAGCGCTTCGTTTGTCCTCCCGCCTCTGTACACCAACAGTTGGTCAGCTTTTTCTTTCTTTTTTTCTTTTTATCGGTGGGGCTTCCATAGCTGGTCTCTCAGCTCTTCCTGACCTGTGCTTTTGTTCCCGTCTTTAGCAGGTTTTGGCTTTTCGGTGAAACGGGCCTTCTTCTTCTTCTTCTTCTTCTTCTATTTCTTCTCCTTCCTTTCCTTCTTCTATTTCTTGGGCAAGATGGGTCTTTCTTCTTCTTCTTCTTCTTCTTCTTCTTCTTCTTTGATACTGTCGTTAGCACATGTCACTTTTTTGAGGGGTGCTAACTGGTTCTTCTTTTGTTGATTTTTTTTTTTTTTTTTTTTTTTTTTGCAGATTGTATGTTTTCATATGTTTCACTAATTCGTTTTATTTATTCATTTGTTCTTTGATTTATTCATTTTAACATCTAACAAGTTTTGTCTCTTCGGAAAGTTCTTTCTGTCTTTAGCAAATTTTATCTTATTATGTTTTCAATTTACTTTATTTCATTTTATATATTTTTTTACCTTTTTCAGCAGATTTTGCCTTTTCGGATAAACGGTTCGTTTGGATCTGCCCCTAAAGTGTCTATATCTTCGGATAAGCGGTGCTTCGGTTACACGCTGAAGGTGATATCGTTTGACGTCGCAAACTCCCCTAGGACACACACACACACACACACACGCACGCACACGTACACACACACACACACACACACACACAAACACACACACACACACAAACACACACACACACACACACGAAGAAACACACACACACGCACACGCGCGCGCGCGCGGTTGAACCCCATCTTGATGAATCCCTCCTTCCGTACCGGGTGGCTCTTTTTCTTTTTCTTCTTCTTTTTCTTTCTTCTTCTTCTTCTAATATATTAATAAGATAACCAACTGACAGTAACCATCATATCTGATTGATTGATTGATTTTTGTTTGTTTGCTTATTTCATTCTCATATATCTATTTACGTATTTATTTATTAATTCATCTATCTTTACATTCTTTGGCCATAAGAGGCTTCCTATGTAAGACAATTCACCTGTCGGTAAACATACGACTCAAGTTGTTTGATTTAAAAAAAATAAAAAAAATCCCTGAATGAAATCGCCCGGTCTCAGGTAAACTTTTCTAACTCTGAAAACAAACGTTTCCCATGTGGTGAATAAATTCACCTGACGGCAATCGAATTTTTTGTATCTCTGACAACGAACGTTCCCTTCAGCCGGACAAAATCACCCCCAGCTTGGCACTCCCCAGAAGTCTGTGTGTTAAAGCCCAAGTCTGTAAACACACACTAACGGAGGCCCAATGTAACCCAGACTTCAGGACGTACACTTGTAACCCTGTTTCAGCTTCAGTTATGAAATCCCCTGAATCGTCCCGGACCCAGAACTGGCTTTTGTTTCCGGGGATCAGGAA
>NC_134781.1:24607277-24609777 GCF_046742065.1 Oratosquilla oratoria | reverse complement strand
TCTCCCTGGCGTTCAAGGACAATTAGTTTTTTAAGTGTACATACTAAAATAGGAAGGAAATAAAAGACAAATTATATAAAAAAAAAAGTGGTAGCACAATGAAATGAAATGAAAAGAAGATTGAATTAAATTTCTGAAAATTTTCAGTCCTAAAACATGCACACAGGATGCAACAACAAAGCCTGTAATCACACTTACAAGGGTGTTGACAAGTCAAATCACACAATCACACCAAAAAATAATTCACTTTAACCCCCTCATCTCAGTACCTTGGGAAATAAGGTCCTCTTTCAACACTGCGTTGCAAGGGTTAAACACGGTAAACGCGGCACCTTGAGGTAAAATTCACCCGCCACAGGGCCGGACAGCTAAAACTATTTCACCTCCACGGCTTCAACAAAGGATTACAAAGGAGGAGTATGCCGACAGTAGACCTTTTGTTCCATAACTAAGTCGGATGCGAAAAATGATAATAATGACAAATAAATAAGTAAAATTGTAATAATATAAATAATAACAAATAAAATAAATAATCAAACAAATAGGTAAATTTAATTAATAAACAAACAGATAAATAGTAGATAATAATAAATTGACAGATAACTAATAATAAATGAAAATCAAGCGAATAAATAATAAACAGACAAATAATAACAAACAAATAAATGATATAAAATAAATGGCAGGCATTACTAAATCTTGCTTAGGTGTTTATCTAAACGAATCTTAACAACAAACGACGACCAACTCCCGCCGCGTCCACCTTCACTTATGCGTAGATGCGGAGAACGTCCCTTTAGGCCGCGTCATCTATTTGTTTACAATATCTCTCCGTACATTTCTATCTCTTCTACCACCTCCTTAGAGCCATACTGGCATACCACGTGAATCATAAGGTATTTTCACTCCATCATTCATCTCATTATAGGTCTTCTTTCTTGGCTTAATCCATTTGCTTCCGCATTTCACACTCCCCTTGCTTGTCGTTGCCCGCTCATTCTCTCCACTCACCCAAACCACCTAAGCCTATTTAGTCCATCGTTTCAGACATTTTCTTTCAACGTCCTTTCTTTCTCCAGACTACCATATATATTATACTATCACTTATTGTATTTCTCAAGTTACTGATGAGTATTCGGTTTAACGTCGCGAACTCCCCCTACCAGGAGGATAGGACGGTGCCCCTTATAGAGGACTTTGTAGTGTGGAATATAATAAACCATGCCCTTGGTCCAACTCGCTGGCGGCAGATTTGAACTGCCGTCACTCCGATCTCCGCCGCAAGTACCGACGCACTAACCCACTCGGCTACTTCTGAAGTACCTCAATTCATTTCACATTCATTTTTTCCTGTATTCCAATTCTCTATTCCTAGAGTACCGTGGGTATAATCACTCCTTTACACATATTTCTATTTGTGTCCATTTTCAAATATCTTCATTATTGTGTTTTTCATTCCATCCACTCATTAACACACTTCGTTTACTCTGCAACTCACTTCCAGCTCCATTCCTCCATTCACTGCTATAGGTGACTCAGATACTTCAGTTTCTCTACTTCCTTTCATAATCACTTTTAGTCTTTCACTATCAAAATCTTTTGAGCTTCTCATATCTTCACTTTCACCGACATTCACTTGTAACTATTTTTTTTCATACTCGTCCAAACTCGGCCACTGACTGCTTCAGTCTTTTCTCAGAGTCAGCCGCAAACAAGTGTTATCAGTAAAAACCAGTTGATCTATTGCCCATGTTCTTCTATTCTTACGCACTAATATCAAACGTCCATCTAACATTCTTGCACTTGCCTCCCTTACTATTCCATCTATATACATGTTAAACAACCGTGGCGACATCCCACAACCCTAATGCAACCCTCCTTTCACCTCAAGCCATTCACTCTCACAATTCCCGGACCTCACACGTTCCCTCTATTCCTTATAGTCGCAACACGCTCGACACCGTTTTTCTCTCAACCCTGTCATATACTTTCTCTAAGTGCATGAACACCAATAATACATCCTTGTTTCATTTTTACATCTCTCCTACGTGGCGAAGGGGACATAGGAAGGAAAAAATAAAAAAATAAGAGTAATAATAATAATAAACAAGGAGAAATAAAATACAGATAAAATGATAAAAGTGTAGAGAAAAACAAAAGAGGTCTAATCCTGGAAAAACTAAGTGTGTCAATGCAAGGCCGAAGGAAACGGAGAAGATGCGGGGAGGAGGTGGAGGAGGGAAGCGTAAGGTAAAGTCTTGGTACGGGAAACAAAATGATTAATCATTTTGCCTCAATTTTGACTGACGGAAAAACCGTCGCCCCACAGTGTCTGCCAACGGTCCTCAGGACCTTCCATGAATCTCTTTGTGAAGAAAATTTGAAGTATTGTCTGTAAAGCCTCAGTGTGGTACTGTTTCTATATCACCGGCTCATACAAGTAGAAGGAGAGGGTTAGTCGCCCGGTGTCAGCTTTATTTATGTTAAAACGTCGAAGGGA
>NC_134781.1:24592277-24597277 GCF_046742065.1 Oratosquilla oratoria | reverse complement strand
GCCAGTATTTGATTCCTTTCGTTGACTTTATTCTGACTAATGCCAGATAATTTTGGGCAGCTTGAGATTCCTCCTCCCTCCCTCCTCCCCTTTCTACCTCCTCCCTCCCCTTCCTACCTCCCCCTCTTCCCCCCCCCCCTCCCTCCCTCAACTGCAGTTCAAGAACTGACCGAGATCAATTTTTCCCCGTCCGCCCTGGGTCCCGAAGGAAGGGAAGTTGTTTGGCGTTCGACAGAACAAAACTGATAGTGTCTGCCACTGCACCGGACGGCTAAGACACATCGACATGATAAAATCGGTGAAAAGTGCTCAGAGAACGAGGTACAGCTGGGGTTTAATGTAAACACACTCTCCATACCAAGCGACGCTCACACACACACACACACACACACACACACACACACACACACACACACACACACACACACACACACACACGCACGCACACACACACACACATATACACACACACACACGTATCATGTGCATGGACATGTGTATTCCGTCACGCAGATGGAAGGAAGCCATTCACCCCCTCGAATACCTTACTCGACTGTCGTTTTTATTCTGTTTCTGCCGCCTGACGATTCTCTTCCGCTGAGGGGAAACCCCAAAGAGTCTATAAGGTCTAAACAAACCCCTCGAGTGCGGTGGTGCACACTATATATTTCATTCTGGCTAACATCGGGCGAGGGGATGCGGGGGGAAAAGGGACGAGACCCCATTTTGTCTAGAATTGCTCTCTAGAATTGAACAGAAATGTTCTATCGTTAGATAGAATAAAATGTATAAAGGACGTCATGATACTAGAGGTACTGTGGGTTTTCAAAGAGCAAAAAGGAATACTTCTTAAAAAATATACAGTGTGTACTTTTTGACATGTGATCTATATAAGCATATATTATGTACACCTTCGTATGAAATAGGACAGTATTACAAAGAGCAAATGTGTATGTTCTTAAAATATGGTTGTTCTACAAAGATGTGATATACATACTTTCTTCAAACTAGTGTGAATTTACACAGAGCGGACCTAGGTGTAGTTTCTCTTAGACGTGTTTACTAAGAGCGTATAGGCCTATATACGCTTTCATATAAATGTGGTCATTACCCAAAGAGCGAGTGCATAATATTTTTCCTACCCATGATTATAAAGAGCAAAACATAGAAACTGATTACGAATTGAATTTCCAGTACCAAATATACAAGATCTGTCTCAAAACTAAACGCATAGAGCATAAAAATGTGAGACGAATATAGATGATAACACAGATAATACCAATGATAGAGGTAATATATACAAACAATAACGAAAAACAATAGCCACAATGATGATAAGTAATGATACGAATAAGAACAATAACAACAGAAATCGTCTGAATGGTAATCATAATAGTAACATTACAGTAATAACAACAGCGTTGATAATGATAATAATAATAATAACAATAAAATGATATTGACTACATGATATTACTATGCAGTTAAACTTCAACCTCTACATAGCCACATTTTACCTCAGGTGTAAAATGAATTATCAAAGAATTCTAGTACCTCCTCTACAAAGAGTATTTGTCAGGCCAAAGGCATGCAAAGAGGAACCAAGAACTAATCCAAACGAACGAATTAATCTAAACATAAAGAAAACTACAAAAAGTTTACCATTACATTCCGATCACGGACGCGAAACTCCCCAAAGGAAGAAAAAGTTAGTTACACACACACAATTTTACAGTAAATAAACTCAAATAATTCATACCGCACACGTATACTATAATTTGCACACCGCGTTCTTCGGCATTTTCGAATTCTTTTCAATAACTGTTCAATAACCTGAACCCAATAACGTCGCTTCAAAGTGACCCTGAGAGGGGAAGGAAAAGAAAATCACCGACAAATGATTGGCTGTCGTCACCAGGCGACTTTTAGGCCAATCAATCGTGGGTCTTGATCCATCTGAACCCCGTTCAGTCCGGGGGGCCCCCAAATGCATAATAAAACCGTCTGTTGATTGCTTGGCACAACAACCAAATCTCTAAATAACGCCTCCAAGCTCAGAATGTTAAGTGTGCGTAAACACCAATGTATGTGAAAGATTATACAGTATATATATATATATATATATATATATATATATATATATATATATATATACACTTGTGTGTTTGCCTGTACCTGTGTATATATTCACACACACACACACACACACACACACACACACACACACGTATATATATATATATATATATATATATATATATATGTATGCGAGTGTACTTTTTCCTTTGTTCTTTTACACACAAAAAATATATGACTAAGATCGAAAGTTAAAAACAATGAATCCGCGACCAGTCAGTATTGAAAAAAATGAGTAATGGTAATTACTACTGACAACAAAGTGTGATTACCATTGTTGGTTATCGGCTAGGAAGAACATCAAAATGAAGTAATAAACGAGTTGACAAGGTAATAAATGACATCAACGCTTATTGACGACCGGAAACGCATTTCACGTTTTAAAAGAACGTCGATACATTTCTTAAAAGATTTGTTGATGCAGCAATTTATGACTGTATTGGGTGACTGCAGTAGGGATACAACGAATACAATACCTGAAGCCCAATTGGCCTTCTCAGGCCGAAGGTAAACAGCCACAGAGCGACGACAGCGACAAAGAGCAACTGCAGACGGTAACTGCATCGTATCGACCGCTTCGTACAAGTCAAACACAAAAATGTCGACACGAAGGTTGAGCAAATAATAATAAAATCGATAAAGATTAGTGGGATTGGCTAAGTAGCTGAAAAGAGTGGCTTCGAGAGCCCCCTGCACTCGGATGCAAAGAGTACAGTTACAAACCAAAGAGCTGTTACAAAGAGTGCTTCCACAGCTACATAGAGTACTTGTACAGTTAAATATCTAAATGAGCTAAGAGGAACAGGTACTTGCTGAAATGGCTGGTAAATAATACAGTTTGATGACAGTACAGAATCACAAACACATCTGACTAATTGCGATGACAAGTTACTACTGACTACAAAGAGCGAGTGAAATGATTTGCACCGATAACCTACAAAGAGTTGCCACAAAAAAAAAGATCTCTCATATGAAAAAATACTGGCATATACAGAGAAGCGGGTGCAAAGACAGCCTACTAGGCAATGCCGCACAAACTACAAAGAGCAGTTGCTGAGCTAACAAAAAAAAGGTTGCAAAGAGACAAGTTGCGGTACCGTCGGGGTAGGGCGCCTCTCCGTCGACGGCTGAAGACACGGCGGCGGGGAGGTCAGCTGTCGCGAATACTGTGGCCATCGTCATCATCATCCCCGCTGCTTCGCCACAACAGGCGGCGTCACGGGAAGGGCGAGTGCGGCTATGCGGGCGTCACACAATAGGCCGGGTGACGACGCGTCACGGGGCCGTCACGACGGGCGGCGGTGTTACAGTCCGACGACGTCACACAAGGCGGTTTTGTTCGCTGAACGGCCGTTACGCGTTTCGGTTCGGAGGCGGAAAGGTTTCGATGACGTCACGTCGTTCTTAACGAATTCTGGACTGGCTGACGATATGACGTCACGATGTCCGTTACGAAGGGACTCGGCCTTCGAGTTCGGCGTGTGCACGGTTGCACCCGCGCCCCGTCACTGCAGCAGCAGCATCAGCAACAGCTGCAACTGCTGCTGTTCCGACAGTTCCGCTGAGCCCAGGACAGCTGTAGCTGTGGGGGGTGGGGAGGGCTCGCTGCCACCCACCGGGTGGGGGGGGGGAGATCCTACACCACCCGGGTCACGTCTCCGTCGGCGCGATCTCCGTCACTCGACGACACTTCGCTCAACGAACGACGACGACTACGGCGGGTGTCGTTCGTGCGGAGGACCAAGGAGGCCCGGGCCGCAGCGCAGCTACACACCTTTGCCGCAACCACCGCCGCCTCCGCCGCCGCCACCGACGCCGCCGACGCCGCCGCCGCCAAGAGGTAGCGTAGTAATGCGGTGTGGTGGAGGTGGCGGTGGTGGTGTAAGTGGAGGCTGTGGCGAGGTGGATGAGGAGGAGGAGGAGGAAGAGGATGGCACAGGGAGAAGAGGAGGAGGAGGAGGAGAGCTGGTCCGAGGACGACTGACTGCGGCAGCGTTGTTTTGCGTCGAGGGGGAGTAGAGAGGACGCAGGGGACGGTGCCCCTTTAAGAGGAGGAGGAGGAGGAGGAGGACCTGTCGAGTGAGCGGGTGTCGAACGTGTGACCCGCGCGGACACCTCCCGAAGGAACGCCAATTACCTCGAGTCAGCAACACCAACGGGCAGAACCACAAAGTCTCCAGGGGAGATGGTGTGTGTGTGTGTGTGTGTGTGTGTGTGTGTGTGTGTGTGTGTGTGTGTGTGTGTGTGTGTGTGTGTGTGTGTGTGTGTGTTTGCTTTTGTGTGTGTGTGTGCGCTTGTGTGTGTGTGTGTGTGTGTGTGTGTGTGTGCTTGTGTGTGTGTGTGTGTGCTTGTGTGTGTGTGTGTGTGCTTGTGTGTGTGTGTGTGTGTGTGTGTGTGTGTGTGCTTGCGTGTGTGTGTGTGTGTGTGTGTGTGTGTGTGTGTGTGTGTGTGTGTGTGTGTGTGTGTATGTCTGTGTGTCTGTATGTATCTGTGTGTGTGTGTATGCGAGTGCTATCCCCAAGGCTGACCCGTTGGGTCGTATCACCTCATCCGGGAGTTGGTGTTAAACAGACACCAACCCTGTCAGGTCCGGCGTATCTATCGACAAGGACGAACTCCGAGCTTCGAGGAAGACTATCAACAAGTTCTTCTCCACACCTCCTTCAGAGGACGCGTCCGTCGGCCCCTGCCGGGCCTCTGTCGCCGTCCGTTCACAGCCGCTTCCTCCAACGGCAGCTGGTTTCCGACGACAGCTGGAGTTTGTGCCTCCGTCAGGAGTCGGCCGGGGACGGTGGAGGCATGATCTTACTCTACTTGTCGCCACGCCAGCTTATTTCTCCTCCGTATTCTTCTTCTTTTTCTTC
>NC_134781.1:24547277-24564777 GCF_046742065.1 Oratosquilla oratoria | reverse complement strand
ATATATATATATATTTATGTGTGTATGAAAATTTGTGGCAGTTAATAGATATCCTGATGATTCTATTCAGTGTCAAAGTGGTCTTCTCCAGAAGGACAAAGAGCAGCAATATGGGATACGTGACGAAAGCCAGGTTAAGAACCCCTTGGCTACGTCATCAATCAACTTCACTTTTCTCGTTGTCATTATAACCACCTTCTTCACCTTTGCATACCATCACCCCCACCACCACAACCACTGCCACCATCATCATCATCATACCATCACCATCACAATACCCATCATCACCGTCACTTTCGTCTTAGTCACCACAACCAAAATCATCACCAACATTATTGTTATCAGTCAGCATCACCACCATCATCATCATCACAATCCCCATCATCACCGTCACTTTCGTCTTAGTCACCACAACCAAAATCATCACCATCATTATTATCAGTCAGCATCACCACCACCATCATCATCATCATCATCATCATCATCATCATCATCGCAATCCCCATCATCACCGTCACTTCCGTCTTAGTCTCCATAACCAAAATCATCACCTTCATTATTATTATCGGTTAGCATCGCCACCACCACCATCATCATCATCATCATCATCATCATCATCATCAGCATTATCATCATCATCATCATCATCATCACTATCATCGCAATCATCATCACTTGTTTCCAGGAGGGCTCTTCTCAATGGAGTCTTCCCCTCCTTGAATTCCGTGTGTGGCTCCAGCACATTAAGGCTCCCTCCCCCCTCCTGTCTCACGGAAGGGAAGGGGGACAGGATAAATGAAAACATGAAAAGAGGAGGAGGAGGAGGAGGAGGAGGAGGAGGAGAGGGAGAATAAATTTCAGGAAATGGAGGGCAGAAACAGGGAAGGGTAAAAAAGAAAGGGTGGACAGTTTCCCCCCACCCGTCCTGTCTACCCTTTCCGTATCAAACTCGAAATTGGTGCATTTCCTTGCAGGACGTAATTTTTTTTTTTTTTTTTTTTTTTTACATTAGTTACGTGTCATTACAATAAAACCACGAAAAATAAAACATTGAATCCTGGCTGTACTTTCATACATAACCCATTCCATACCACTCCATTCCTGGCGCCAAGCCATTTTGTCCATCTCCGTGGCATCACAATTAACCCTTACGTACCGTTCGACGTTTCTCATTTCCCTCCTGTTGGGTGCCACACCATTCCATTCATCTCCATGGAAACGCCGCCTCCCCCCCCCCACCGGAAGCAAAGAGAGATGAACGGAACCAGACTCGGAACCCTATAGAGAGAGAGACAAGTTTACCGGTTCCCGGTTCTCCCGAGCTATTCCTCTGTATCGGTCCAGATAGAGCTGTTCTACAAAACGCTGCTTTGGGTATATTCTGCTCTTTTACGATACATTTCCTTAAAGAATGTAAAAAGAAAAAAAAATGCGATAGGATCTTTTATTTCACAGTTGTGAAATATATACATATCTATCTATCTATATATATATATATATATATGTATATATATATAAGTATATATATATATATATGTATATATATATAAGTATATATATATATATGTATATATATATATATATATATATATTTATATATAGATTTATATACATACAGATATATACATACATACACACACATACACACACACACACACACACACACACACACACACACACACACACATATATATATATATATATATATATATATATATATATATATATATTTACATATATATACATATTTATTGATAGATATATATATATATATATGTATATATACATATATATATAAACATATATATATATATTTACATATATATATATATATATATATATATATATGTGTGTGTGTGTGTGTGTGTGTGTGTGTGTGTGTGTGTGTGTGTGTGTGTGGTATTTATGTGTGTGTGCATGCAAAACCCACTTGCTGCTCTTTACAATTTATGCTTTTGTTCTGGTTGCAGCCAGATCAAAAGACGTGTACCCACTTGGGACTTACTTCACGTGAGAGAAACGCCCTTCCCTATGAAAAGAGCCCAACATGAGACACATTTGCGATCATGACATCATTAATGTTATTTCCACTATAACTGGTAATCGTGCATTAGCGTTGTCAAAACTTCCATTAGCCATAAATCATTCAGGGTATTATTACCCAATTACCGAGGAATTGCTGCCTTTCTTTGGGTGGTCACCAGGAAGTTCTCTTCAAGTAGGGGTGCGGCTCCCCCCACCCCGTCCCCATTTTATGCAAAATCCACTAATTGTCCTGGAAGTCCCAACACATAAGACAAAGGTGACGACCTTCGTCACAGTTAAACGCTTCCTGGTGTCATATACCAATATGATGGTAAGTTGATCCAAATAATATATAATAAGATAATACATAGTAATATATAATGTAATATATAATATAGAATATATATGATGTATGATGTACAATATGTAACATGTAATGTATAATATATAATATATATATAATATATAATATATTACATATAACTTATGATACATGACATATAATATGATATATATCAAATGGTATATATGATATATAATATATACTATATAATAAGTAATATATAATATACAATACATAACATATATGTAATATATAATATATGATATATAATATATGATATGTAATATATGATATATAACATATAATATATAATATATGATATATAATATATATATATAATATATAATATATTTTATATAATATATAATATATAACATATATCATAATATATAATATATATATAATATATATATAATATATAATATACAATATATAATATATAATATATATCATCTAACATATAATACACAATACATAATATACAATATATAACACTATATATATTTTGTAATATGTGATACATAATATTCACTATGTAACCCTCATAATATTTGGTTCGGTATGTTTCATTATGACGACCAGGGTCCTGCATTTGCGACCTCCTTGTCCCTGGCCGGCCAACACGCATAAATGCTTTCGGCTGCGTCAGAGCGTGGCAGCAGCCTCTGAATAGATAAAATGAGCTACACATAAGTGCGATATGCTTGCACGTACTTTTCTGTGGGACCGCAGCGGGGCTAGATAACTAGGAAGCTGTGGGAAGTGCAGAGGCTTGTCTCTGATACATTATGCATTGTAATATGCGGGGCTGCTTTATTGTGCACCATGCAGGAGGACGCCGGCGCACACGCCATTGTGTATGAGGCTGAGGCGCATACAAGTCTTTCTCCCTCTCCTCCATCTGTAAACCAGTTTTTAGAAAGGGCTGCTGAGTCATCTGCTTAGGACTGCCCGCACCCTGGTCAAATGGGCAACGTATATCTAAATACATACACAATGTATGTATGAATGAATAAATGAATATATGAATAGGTAAATAAATAAATGTATATATATATATATATGTAAATACATACATACATACATAAATATATATATATATATGTATATATATATATATATATATATATATATAGATATATATAGTCATACAAATCACAAGAACGCCATCACTCGTGTAAGAAGATAGAAAATTTAAAAAGAACAAAGAAATTATACAAGTTATAATACATCTACCACCATATGTGATATGACTTGCTTTTTTCCTTTACGAACAAAATCTTATTTTCCCCTTATTTTTTGTTTAGTACAATCCATTCATCTATCGATATGTTCATCAATGCGTTTATTAACCTTGGCGAAGATGTGAACTGATACAAACAGATGAATGCTGTGTGCCTAAACTTACTACAAGAGCACTTTCTTCCCTCTGTCGACAAGAAATCAAAATGTACTCTGGGAGAGTCTGAAAGGTGCATATGTATGAATGACAGAATATATACACACATACAAACAATGAGAGAGAATCAAATATGGAGAAGGACAGGGAGGGCGTGAGGGAGGGAGAGGAGGGAGAGGAGGGAGGGAGAGGACGGACCTGTCAAATGCTTGTCTTATTCCACCTATTCCAAAGACAACGTAGGCACATTAATGTATGCATAAATTTATGCGTAGCCTATCTTCATCAATGTTGCATCTGCAACATTGATGAAGCCTCTGACAGCTACAGAGCAAGATATTTTCGCTCATCATTCCAATTAAGCTCAGACAGAGGAAGACTCAGGTAAAAACCCGGCTTCTGGTAACACTGTTCCGTGTTTAGCTCCCGTGTTTAGCCAATACGAGAAAATCCGAGCTTTACTCCAGATTGAAGCTAAGGCGAGACTTAGAGGAAGTCCCTTTCACACAGACAAAGAATCAAGAGAACTACTACATCGACAGGGAGAAACCATGCTGAGAACGTGTCCAGACTAACAAAAACCCCGAGGTACAGTGATGTAGTGAAAAAGTGTACAACCATCTCAATGTTGTGATTACCATGTCACTGCGGTGTGTGTGTGTGGGGGGGGGGGTGCCTGTCCCCTTGAGAGTCGAGTCCTGACCCTGTGTCACTATTAAACTACCACAATAGTCAGCCTAGCCCTAGGAATGTACTGTTTCACCCATGAAATAAAAATCACGGAATAACACCCTCCCCCACAAACGAACCAAAAGAGGGTGTGTGTATGGGGAAGGGGTTCAATGACCTCAAACAATCCATCTAACGACGTGGTATGTTTAATACGTGGTTTCCTTGACTACAATCGATTTTATTCACTTAAAGAATGCCCCTCGGTTAGTTGGTTGGCGTAAAGGTCTCAAAAGAGTTTTAACACCAATGGTATTGTGGATCACTTCAAATATCATTTATATACTATTACTGTTATCATTGTTATTATTACTATTATCATCATTATTGTTATTATCATTATTATTATTATTATTATTATTATTATTATTATTATTATTATTATTATTATTATTATTATTATTATTATTATTATTATTATTTATTATTATTATTACTATTATTATTGTTATTATTACAATTATATCATCAGCAGCAGCAGCAGCATTATTATTACTATCATTATTGCTATCGCCATCGTCATTTTAATTATCATCTTTATTACTATTACGTGTATTGTTACCATTATAAATATCTCTATTATTATTATTGTTTTTACTATAATTTTTATTATCATTTATTATCAAAATTTTGATTATATTTATCAATTTCATTATCATGATTAATTGTCATTCTGTCACTACTGCTGAATGATCAGAACCCCACGAAGGCCCAAGTCCTTTTCAACTGAATAAAATCACGTGGCGCATCACTCAAAAGATATATCAAGTTTGCCACAATGTTGAAGAGTTTCCCAATTACAACGCATAATTGTGGGTTAGGGGGGAGGGGGCGTTACCCAGGCCGCATTAGACATCCTGAATGAAATATGTAATGAAACCAATTCAAAGAAAATGGGTGACCCCTTGGACAGGAAGGCGAGTGATCATTGGTGGGGTCCGGTGACGTCTAGGGCTGGGTCACCGAATTGAAGGAGAGAGAGCGTGTCCTTCTGGTTGATGTTTGTCTAATCCCCACCTGAATCCCCGCTTTAATCCCCTGCCTCATTCCCATATCTCTAGCCCCAGGGAATAAGAATGATTTCCTAATTGCTTTTGTATATCATCAGTCAAATGCATTATTGGTGTGGCATTACATTACATCAAGTACACACGTACACACGCACACACAGACACACACACACATATAGACACACACACACACACACACACACACACACACATAGACACACACACACGCACACACACATACACACACACACACACAAGCAGACACACATATTTACATAAACATACATACAGAAGCACACACACGCACACATGTACACACACGCGCAAACACACACATATTCACATAAATATACTCACATATAGACGCACACACACACGCACACACACACACACATACACACACACACACACACACACACACACACACACACACACAAGCACACACACACGCACACACACACGCACACACACACATATCTACATAAACATACTCACATATAGACGCACACATACACGTACACACGTACACACACACAGACAGACACAAGCACACACACATATAAACGCACACACGCATTAAGACACACACAGTATGTATATGCGTACACAGAGTTGTGTGTGTGTGTGTGTTTGTGCTCGCGCGTTTCTATATTCTTGCATAATTCACCGCATGATAATCCAACTCTAAGATCTTCTTTACATAAATATAAAGTAAAATGGTTTTATGAATACATGGATTTAGTTACAAGCATAATATGTTTCTGGAGATTTAGATCGTTCACAATACGCCTGACTTGTTCCACTGCATACAGGATAGGAAATATTGCATAATAAAGTAATCATAAAAACTATCAGAATAATAATGAAAATAATGGTAATGACACTCACTTATAAGGGTATTACCAGCAATGCCATTATGCCGTTGGTGACAACATTAAAAATAGATAATCGTAATAACTAACTTAAAGAAATATGTTACATAAAACAAATGCAATTCTGGTGGGGGAAAAAAAACAAGTGAACACAGAACGGCAACACCGGCAAAGAGTAACGAATAAAGCCAAAAGGAATCCGGAACAAAGATAAAACAAAGACAAGAGCGCCTAAATGAATGAGTGATGGCCCCTAGTGCCTGGGCGTGTCCACGTGCGTTTCAGTTAGCGCTCATCAGCCGTCCCGCGCGAGAAAGCAAGGCACCCGCATTTCAAAGCAAGGCGCCCGCATTTCAGAGTACGCTCGGCGGAATTTTGCCTCCGAGTCGAGCTGGGCCGTGAGTGCCTGTTACTCTCCTCGTTTAGCTCTGTGCATTTATAGTGCGGCTCTATTAGCAGTCGTACAGGGACCAAAGGGGGGAAACAGAGAAATTGGGATGTAAATGTATAATTTGAATACACACATCAAGTTATGTACTTCTTATGTATGCATGCATGTATGTATGTATGCATGTATGTATATATCTATGTATATAAGTATGTATGTATGTATGTATGTACATGTATGTATGCATATATACATATAATATATGTATGTGTTTATGTACATGTATGTATGTACGTATATTTGTAAGTATTCATGTATATGTCCGAAATCCCCACACAGTTACCAGACGCGCGCGATACCACCGAGCTACAGCGGACCCCACCAATGATATCGTCTTCTTGGTTGTTTCGAACCAATGTTGTGACAATGAGAGTGGTCTAATCCCCCTCCTCCGAGCTGAAAGGACACTGTAGAATGAAGGGACAGGGGCCCTCCGAGCTGAAGAGCCCCTTCGGGTTAAGAAGTCACTGAAGGAATGAAGGGATCCTACGGGGTGAAGAGACACTCTAGAATGAAGGGGCCCTCCAGGCTGAAGGGGCCCTCCTGGCTGAAGGGCCCTTCGGACTGAAGGGAATCTTTGGCCTAAAGGGACTTACGGACTAAGGGAACCCTTCCGATTGAAGGGACCCTCCGAGATAGAAGGGGCCTTCCTGGCTGAAGAGCCCTTCGGACTGAAGGGAATCTTTGGTCTGAAGGGACCTACGGACTAAGGGAACCCTTCCGATTGAAGGGGCCCTCCGGGATAAAAGGGGCCCTCCTGGCTGAAGGGCCCTTCGGACTGAAGAGAATCTTCGGCCTGAAGGGACTTACGGACTAAGGGAACCCTTCCGATTGAAGGGGCCCTCCAGGCTGAAGGGGCCCTCCAGGCTGAAGGGGCCTTCGGACTGAAGAGAATCTTCGGCCTGAATGGACTTACGGACTAAGGGAACCCTTCCGATTGAAGGGGCCCTCCGGGATAGAAGGGTCCCTCCGGCCTAAACTGAAGGACTACACGAGGGACTTTGTTATGACTTGCGCAAAAGAGTTTCATTCAGGTGTGATCGAACATCATCCAAGATGTACAGCCCATCCTCGCAGCAGCAAAACTGCCCCGTTCCATTGCCGAGGGGGTTTGGAGTCCCCCACGTATAGTATGAGGCATTATTAAAGACAGGTCCGTTGTGACATCACTAAGAGAGGCGAGCGAGGTCGTCGAGCGCTCATCCGACGCCAGGGTTCACGATAAAATCAACGAAATATGAAGGACAGGTAGTAACGTATTCATGTATTAACGTACTCTCTCTCTCACTCACACATACTGTACACATATCCACAAAGATACACACACTACAGTGAGTAGATATGTCATAGTACGAGCATACGTGTACATTGATTTTGCGTGTGTGTATGTGTGTGCGTGCGTGTGCGTATGTGTGTGTGTGTGTATGTGCGTGTGTGTGTGTGTGTGTGTGTGTGTGTGTGTGTGTGTGTGTGTGTGTGTGTGTGTGTGTGTGTGTGTGTCTGTGTGTGACTAAGAAAGCATGTAAAAGGTGTCCTTACTTCTTAGCTATTATCGAAGACATTGCCAATTGTTTAATAAAATCACAAAGAGCTAACCAGTATAAAATCTGTAATGCACCACACCTGCCATGCTCCCCCCCCCTTATGGCATATGGCTTTCTACATGACATTATTTTGAATGACGCCAAATAATTCTATTAGGTTTGGCGAACCTCTGTCCAGTATATATATATATATATATATATATATATATATATATATATATATATATATATATATATATATATAATGTATGCTGAATATGAGCATTGGAGTGGAAACAAATGAGTATCAAAATCAGTATACGCCGATGCAAAAAGCCTTAATGGAAATAGACGTAAAAAGGCCTAATGAAAATATAATTGATATTATAGAGTAACTTCCGGTAACACTTTTGGGCGACTTTAATGGACACGGCGGCTTTTTCGCGCAACCACAGGAAATTGATATTAATGGATACGCGACTGAGTCCGCAATGGAGGGACAAATGCAGATGACGGGGGGACATAAAGTGTATCATTACATTACCAACCAAAAAACAACAACAATGATAATATTAATATTATTCATAATAATGATAATGAAAATAATGATTCGAGTTTACATTTGGAGCTGTTGTAATAAAAAAAATTCAGACCACCTTTAAGTACACAGCAGAACCAATTAATACTTCCCTAAAAATAAATGAATAAATAAATAAATAAATAATACGGACAAGAACCCCATAGTAACAGACTGGTCACATCAGTCACGGACAATAGATCACAAGCCACACTCGGTGAGGTCACTCAACTTATGAACATATAAGCTCAGATTATTAGAATTTTACTATTCCCACCCAGCTGAAGAAGAGGTAAGAGACCTCGAAATCTAAAGATGCTGATCCCCAGATGAATATTGGAAATTTCTGTTCCACATTGAACAATGAGGAAAAAAAAAGTCCCGCAATTTTGAGCGATCAGCTACACTGAACGTCAGTGGCTACCCAATTCAACAAAAATTGTATCAGAGAGAAGATTACTCCAATAATAATAATATAGCTATAGTATAGTACAAAGACAATTATGTATTTATTGAAACAGTCATTATATATATATATATATATATATATATATATATATATAAAATATATATATATATATATATATATATATATATAAAATGACACGCACACGTTCACAGAGAGAGAGAGAGAAAAGAGAGTGGAAGATATAATGCGAGAAAGAAAAGGAGTGTGTTTCCATGTGTGCGTATGTACACATGCCCGCATATGCGTACATAACCATCCACCCACGCTCACGGTTGAAGGTTCCAATAGTCCCCAAATGGCCACGCCTTCCTTTTGCGGAAGAGCGCACCTCTGTGCATCGACACTTCGCTTTCCTTTGGTTTCCGGAGACTGGGTGGCTTGCTTGGCTGCTCAGCTCTGCGGATGTGCGTGGCCACGCCTTTGGTTCGCCATGGGGCTCCCAACACGCCTTATGGCTGATGACATATCGGGGTGGAAAAGATGCGGGGGTGGAAAGGGCAAGGGAGAAATCGCTGGAGTTTGTACATCACTGGAGCATACCACAGGGTTTTCAAGAGGAAAATGTGTTCTACACAAACACACATATACATATACCTATACATAAATGCACACACACAAATGTATATATATATTCATACACACACACACAATCTATATATACATATACATATATATATACATATACATATATATACATATATAAATATATATTATATATATATGAGGCCCCGCATGGAGAAGTGTCCCATGCGACACAATGGCCGGTTTTGAGTTACGCACATATAACACTATTTTGGCCCTTCTACTTCAATCCGAGCATGTCGGAAAGGACAAAACATGACCTGCAATATGGTCGAAACGCTCCTAAAACAAAGTGGTAAAACATCACGCTCGCTCGGCCGACACAAAATAGTGTTATATGTGCGTAACTCAAAACCGGCCATTGTGTCGCATGGGACACTTCTCCATGCGGGACCTCATATATATATATATATATATATATATATATATATATATATATATATATATAGATATATATATATATATATATGTGTGTGTGTGTGTGTGTGTGTGTGTGTGTGTGTGTGTGTGTGTGTGTGTGTGTGTGTGTGTGTGTGTGTGTGTGTATACATATTCATAAGAAGTATTTAAAAATGCTACCGCTGCTGTAGACTCCAACAAAGCTTGTATTCAAAATTGCCTCCTACAAAAATATCTATATGCATGTGTGTGTAAGTATGAATGTATTTATACGAAGACATATACACACTTTAGATCTAAACATATATACAAAACAGGAAATACATAGATATATAGGCACACATATATTCATATATGTATTTGTGTGTAAAGAGTGTGTGTTCCTGTGACAATTGATATAAGAAGAGAGAGAGAGAGAGAGAGAGAGAGAGAGAGAGAGAGAGAGAGAGAGAGAGAGAGAGAGAGAGAGATCTATGGGGCAGGAATGGAGGCGGGAGGGCAGTAGGGAACCGCGGGCCCCCGAATGGAATCGAGTCCTGAGGAGCGCGCGCGGCGTCCGCAAATGAGAAGAAGTCCGTAAGGAGAGCCACGGAACGGACGAGGCATAAAGAGGAGGAGGAGATGAAGGAAAGAGGACGAGAGAGGTTCGCTAAGGGTGGAGAGAGAGAAGAAAGAGGCGGACAGTGTGAAGAGGCAGAAGAAGAAACAAAGGTAAGAGGGGAAAGGAGGAGGAGGAGGAGGGGAAAGAGGAAGAAAATAAGGAGTAGAAGGGGGAACTGGAGGAGAATGAGAATAAGAACGAGGAGGAGGAAAAGGAGGAAGAAGCACAAGAGGAGAATGAGAATGAGGAGGAAAAGGAGAAGGAGGAGGAGGAGGGAGAAGAGGATGACAATAAGGAGGAGAAGGGAGAACTGGAGGAGAGTAAGAATAAGAACGAGGAGGAGGAGGAAAAGGAGGAAGAAGCACAGCAGGAGAATGAGAATGAGGAGAATTAGAGGAAGATGGGGAGAAGGGTGGAGAAGGAGGAAAAGGCGGTGGAGTGGGAGGAGGTGGAGTTGGAGGAGGAGGAGTTGGAAGTAGGAGGGGATTAGGTAGGAGGAGGTGAAGGAGGGGTAGAAAAACGAGGAAGAACAGGAGAATAAAAAAGAGAAGAAAAAGAAGGAGAATGTGGAGGGGGAGGGGTGGAGAATAAGGAAAATAAAAAGGAGCAGGAGAAGATATATGGAAGGACAAAGAGGATAAGGAATAGGATAATGAGTAGGAGGAGGAAAAGGAGGAAGAGGAGGAAGAGAAGAAAAGGATGAGGATAAGGAGTAGTGGGACTACGAGGAGGAAAAGGAAAGGAGGAGGAGGAGGAGTAGGAGGAGGAGGAGGAGGAGGAGGAGTAGGAGGAGGAGGAGGAGGAGGAGGAGGAGGTGAGGGGTCGACGTTTGGAAGTGTCGCCCAAGATTATCGACGTTTTCATCGTTGTCACGGCGGAAATCGGTCGGCGTTCGCTTCGCCCTCATCAACGCCACTTCCCATACCAAACCACACCAGAGACACGGACGCTAGTGTGTGCACGTGTGTGTGTGTTTGTGTGTACATGTGTATATGTACGTGTGTGTGTGTGTGTGTGTGTGTGTGTGTGTGTGTGTGTGTGTGTGTGTGTGTGTGCGCGCGTGTTTGTGCGTGTGTGTGTGTGTGTGTGTGTGTGTGTGTGTGTGTGTGTGTGTGTGTGTGTGTGTGTGTGTGTGTGTGTGCGCGCGCGTGTGTTTCTGTCTGTACTGTGTTGCTGCGCGTATCAAGCTTACACTTGCTGAGTGTCTGTTCTCCATCTTAGCATGAACGGAATGAAATGAAATGGGGAAGGTGGAGGAGGAGGAAGAGGAGAAGGGGAGGAGGAGAAGGAGGAGGAGAAGGGGAAAAAGGAAGAGGAAAAAGAGGAGTAGGGAATGGAGGAGGGGGAGGAGGAGGAGGAAGAGGCGAAGTAGGAGGGGAAGGAAGAGAAAAAAGAGGAGTAGGAATAGGATGTGGAGGAGGAGGAGGTGTTGAAAAGGAGGAGAAGGAAGACGAGGAAGAGGAGGAGGAAGAGTAGGAAAATGTAGAGGAGAATGAGAAGATGAAGGAGGAAGAGAAGGAGGGAGAGGGGGAGAAAAATGAGGTGATAAGAAAAAGGAGGACGAGAACGAAGAAGAAAGAGTAGGAAGAGGAGGAGGAGGAAGAGGAGGAGGAGGAAAAAGAGGAGGAGGAGGAGGAGGAGGAGGAGGAGGAGGAGGAGGAGGAGGAGAAATTGTTGTCGACACAGTCGGTGGGGTCAAAAGAAGAGGGAGGGATGAAAGGAAATTCAAGAAGGAATTAAGTAAATATTCCGACAGGAAAGAAAAAACATCAAAATAAAATGAATCTGAGCCGTAACGAGTCCGGGAGTATCTTCGAGTCAGGAGGGGAAGGGGAAGGAAGAAGAAGAAGAAAAGAAAAGAAAAATTGGCGAAAAGGAAAGAAGGAAGGGAGGAAGGAAGGAAGGAAGGAAGGAAGGGGGGAAAGATTAATAAGACTAAAAGGTCGATGATGCCAAGGAGACTACAAAACTGATAAAAGTGAGAGGAAAGAGGAAAGGCACGGGGAGGAGGAGGAGGAGGAGGAGGAGGAGGAGGGATGAGTAGGAGAAAAGGAGGAGGTGGGAAAGATGAGGAAAAGGAATAAGAAGAGGAGAAGGAAATATAGGAAGAAGAGGAAGGGGAGAAAGGGGAGGAAGAGGAGGAGAGGAGGATGAAAAGTGGAAGAAGAAGGAGAGAAGGAATAGAAAAAGCTGAAAAAGGAGGAAAAAAACGGAAAGATGAGGAAGAGGAGGAAGAGAAGCAAGAGGTGGAGAAGGAAGAAGAGGAGGAAGAAAAGGAAGAGGAAGAGGAGCAAGATGCGGAGAAGGAAGAAGAGGAGGAGGAGGAAGAAGAGTAGGAGGTGAGGTAAGTGGGAGGTTTTCTGGAATGAGGTGAGTGAGGTGAGGAGATAAATAAAGTGAGAGGGGGGGAGAAGACAGGGGGGGAGACAGGGAAGACAGGGGGGTGAGACAGAGGGGAGACAGGGGGGGAGACAGGGCGCCTAAAGAAACAGGAAAAGCCATTTCGAAAACTTTGACTCAAAAAATGAGTTATGTTATCGTCAGGAGACACCTTACGAAGTGAGAAGCTTGGTAATTACTTAAGAATCACGAAAGAAAAAAAGTAAAGGTGAAATACAAAATTCTTGAAGTGTTTTGTTTAATTTGTAGTTTTTTAACTGTAGTTGTTGGGCATTTAAACATTTCGCTTACAATACTTTTTTTGCAATATGTATATGTATACAGTATACATTTTTTTTTTTTCAAAATACCTTTTGTTCTTGGCTGGATAACTATCTTTTTACGGTAGTTTTCTCACAATGTATTTATTTTTTCGTTTTCATTTTATTTCATAACTTTCTAGAGGGAAATCAAAATCTATTGACATAACTTGAAAATCTATAAATATTCAGCTTTGTAAATATAGTTTCCGTTGTCAATTGGGCATCCAATATCTTTTCCTCTACGGTTGCTATCTTACAACGAAAGTTATTTTTTTATGTAAGTAATTTTTTTTCATTGTAGCAACATCTACAGGCTGAATTATATACCTGCAGTCACTGGGTGTTTCAGATATTCTTTTCAAAATTGTTCCTGAAATAAAACAAAAGAATATCCTCTTTGCGAGAAACTCTTTGATTCCTTTTCTGAAATCGAGAGGACTCGAGCCAGAGGAGAAAAGAAAAATAAGAAAAGATAAAACAAAGAAATGAAAAATAGAAAAAAAGGAGGAGTAGAAAATGAAAGGGAATGAGGAGAAACGGGAAAGGGGAAATAAAAAAAAAGTCAAAATTTCGAGACACAAGACAAGGTAGGACTTTGGCAAAAGGAGGAGGGAATGAGAACAGGAGAGAGTGATAGAGGGAGAGAGATGGGAGAGAGGGAGTGATGGAGGGAGAGAGATGGGAGAGAGGGAGAGAGGGAGGAAGAGAGATGGGAGAGAGTGAGAGAGTGAGGAAGAGAGATAAGAGAGAGGGAGAGGGATGGGGGAGAGGGTAAGAGGCAGGATATAAGGAAGAAATAAATTTACAAGATTAAAAGCTACATTTTAAAGATTAATCAAATTACGTCTTGATGCTTAACGGCTGCATACATCTAAATCACCAATTAATCCGTTGATATGTAATGGAATCATATAAACCAGGCATACCAATCTCGGAAACGCATTAGCCAGGTATACCAACCTTCCGTATTATCTCTTGAATATCAAAAAGTTAGTCATGAATATAACTTTATCATATAAACCCAACACACTCAGAGAGAGAGAGAGAGAGAGAGAGAGAGAGAGAGAGAGAGAGAGAGAGAGAGAGAGAGAAAGAGAGAGAGAGAAAGAGGAAAAGAGAGCAAGTGGTCAGGAAAAGAGTAGGAGGAAGAAAAAGAGTAAAAGGAAAAAGAGTTGTACGTGTGTATGGTAGGAAGAAATTGTTGCAGCCAGAGGGAGAACAGACGGAAGGACAAAGAATTGACGAACACGTAAAGTTGACGAAATATGCGACTGAATGGAAAGGCAGGGGAACGGGGAAGGGGACGGGGAAGGGGAAGGGGACGGGGACGGGAACGGGGACGGGAAAAGGGGAAGCGAAAGGACGGCAGGCACTCTCCACAGCGCGGCGTCGTCCCCCACTGTCCCAGCCTCGTCACACGGAAGGCTGTCGAATGGAACTTGATGATAGTGTGAAGAAGAGCATACGTAGCGAAAATAAGGGAAAACATCAATACAGCTTTATTCTATTTTATTTTTATCGCTCTTGTTTTATATGCATACATACACACATACATATATAAATATATACATACATTATATATATATATACATATATACATATATACAGTATATATATATATATATATATATATATATATATATATATATATATACACTGTATATATGTGCGTGTGTGTGTATGTGTGTGTGTGTGTGATTCACAACCACCACAATGGTCTTGGATCACGTGTTGGACTCGTGATTGAGTAATTAACCTCCTGGATGAGAGCTCAGAGCTCGTATGACCGATCTATGAGTAATACAGTGACTTTACACGCACACACACACCCAACTCCCCGCCCACGAGAGATGGAGTAACATACATATATATATATAATATATATATACACTATATATATATATATATACATATATACATATATATACTATATATACTATATATATATATATATATTATATATATAATATATATACACTATACAGTATATATATATACATATTTATATATATATATATATGTATACATATGTATTTATGTATATATACATACATATATATATATATATATATATGTATATACATACATACACACATATATATATATATATGTAAATATATATATATAATATATATACATATATATGTATATGTATATATATATATATATATATATGTATGTATATATGCATGTATATATGTGTGCATGAATGTATTTCATGTATGTATGCATATGTTGACTTATTTGTTTTTACGTCACAAACTCCTTTATTCAAGGCTCATCATCGGCGTCGGTACTTCTGTGTAAACGAATCTTATATGACACATTTGGTCCTGAATAAAACTTCATACTCAAGAATTCCATCGCCACCTCGCCTCTACATTCTGTCAATCTTTACATGTCTGTACGTAAACTTCAAGTTATTTATTCACCTAATTATACATATATTCTATCTATTCATCAACTTATTCACTAGTTTATTGATTACTCTTTGTTCATTGAATACTTATTCATTCATATATTTCTCTTTTTTTTTCTTTGCCTCCAGCCTCACCATGGACCAAATGGTTCCCAAATGATTCATTTGTTCTTCCATCCCTCGCTGAAATTACGAAACGAAATATCTTCCCCTGATGTGCTTCCCCATTGTATCACTCCTCAACCCTCCATTGAAGTCGCTGTATCGAAAGAAACAGCCCAGACGGAATGTTCTAATTGTCAAAACTCTTTTAATAAAAAAAAAAGAACGAAAAGATTTGACAGGTGCTGAGCGGCTTGAAACACTACGCTCCCCCCCCACACACCCCCGGTCACTGACCCCTTCCGTAACGTGTTGTACTTTCCCTCCTCCCCTTCCTGGCGCCAGGCGATTTCATTCATCCGTGTGACACCTCCTCAGGAACGAAAGCCAGAGTCTGTTTCTCTTATACCTTTATTTACCGAACGAATTTTCCCCTTTTTTCGGTCTCAGCCGGCGCCAAACTACTCATCACTACCGTGGCCTCCCCTCGGGAGCCAAGGGGTCAAGCGAATGAACGAAATGGATAGAAAATCGAGCGAGCGCAAAAGAAATCAATGGAAAGTGTACAGATGAGTTCAGAAGTATTGAATATCTGGAACATTGGGAAGGGAGCAGCAGAAGGGAAGGTGAGGTGACGGAGGAGGAGGAGGAGGAGGAGGAGGGGGAAGAGAAGTCAATCCGGCTAAATGCAGAAAAGTAAGAATGAAAAAAAGAAAAGGGGTTTGGGCAAGGAGGGGGGAAGAGATCTTGAGGGAGAGGGCTGCTGTGGTGGTGGTGATGACGGTCGTGATGACGGTGGTGATGAAGAGGATGGTGGTAGTGACTGTGGTGGTGGTGACGGTTGTACGAGATTATTATGAGGAGAAGGATGGTGATGGCAATATTGACGACGATGATGATGATGATGATGATGATGATGATGATGATGATGATGATGATGATGATCATCATCATGATGATAATGTGATGATGATGATGATGATGATGATGATGATGATGATGATGATGATGATGATGATGATGATGATGGCGCTTGTGGTCACAGAAATAGTGATGGTAATACTAATGGCAGTGGGAGACCAAGTGAATAAATATAAATGTAAAAAAGTGAAGTAAATAAATAAGAAATTAAGAAGAAGAAAAAAAGGTAAAGGTATATTGGTGGTGTGAAGGTGCAAGAAATGGAGGAGAATTCAATTCGCAAAAAATAACATGGAAAAGGAAGAGAGAGAGAGAGAGAGAGAGAGAGAGAGAGAGAGAGAGAGAGAGAGAGAGAGAGAGAGAGAGAGAGAGTGAGAGA
>NC_134781.1:24527277-24529777 GCF_046742065.1 Oratosquilla oratoria | reverse complement strand
GGTGATGATGATGATGATGATGATGATGATGATGATGATGATGATGATGATATTGATGATGATGATGATGATGATGATGATGATGATGATGATGATATTGATGATGATGATGATGATGGTGGTAGTGGTGATGGTGATGATGGTGATGATGGTGGTAGTAGTGATGGTGATGATGATGATGATGATGATGATGATGATGATGGTGGTGGTGGTGCTGCTGCTGTTGATGATGGTAGTATTATAGAAGACCGGAGAAGAATGAAAGGATGATAGTAAGAAGAATGATGATGATTAAAAGGGATAGGAGGAGGAAGATGATGATGAGGAAAATGAGGAAAAAAAGAAGAAGAAAAATGAGGAAAAGTAGGAAATGAGGAGGAGGATGAAGAGGAGGAAGAGAACGAAAAGTAGGACGGGGATGAAGATAAGGAAGAGGAGAAGGAAAAGAAGGAGGGGGAGGAGAAGGAGGAGGAAAAGTAGATGGAGGAAGAGCAGGAAGAAGAAAAAAGGAGAAGGAGGAAAAGAGGAAATAAGAGGAGGAAGTGGAGGAGGAGGACATGGAGGGCGACGGGGGGGGGGTGGAGGGAGGTCATCCATGCGGTGGTTCGTGCAATATCGGCCCTCCTGGGGGGGGGGGGTTAGCAGGGCAGTCGACCCGAAGCGATGGCGCCGTCGAGGTTTTTGGGTTTTTGAGTTTGGAATGATGACGACTTACACTCCTCCCCCTCCGCCTCCTCATTCTCTTTCATCTCTTCCTCCTCCTCCTCCTCCTCCTCCACCCCCTCCTCCTCATCCTCCTCCTCCTCCTCTTTCTCCTCCACCTCCTCCTCCTCACCATCATCATCTTCGTCCTCATCCTCGGCTTCTTCCCATTCTCATCTTCCTCCTCCTCCTTCCTCCTCCTCCTCATCATCATCCTTGTCCTCCCCCTTTGCCTCCTCTTCCTCTTCCTACTCCTTCTCTCTTGGATCTGAGCTCGTCAGTATGCGTTGACAATAACTTAGTGAACAAAAAACCAAAGAATCTCTTCTGAAGTCATTCAGTCGGGAGAGTCTCACCTTTCTGCTGAATACAATAACATTTCTAGACTCAACAAAGTTACCAAGGTTCAGGAAATGATACGTGTAACACGCTGGTTGTCATTGACGTGTGATCCAATCACCATGACAAAACAAACTTTTCATGTGACAGAAATAAGATTATGTTAAGAAGAAGGCAAAAGAGTAAAAGAGACGATGAAATTAAAAAAATATATAAAAAAGTCAGAAATGTTAGGTCATTTTGCACTGTAACAGGTCATTAAAGAAAAATAAGATTCCTGAATACAAAGTCAGGTGAAGAATAGTCAAATATTCCTATTTAGCAACATCGAAGAATGGTGAGTGAGTTAGTTTGTGTTTATGTGAATTTAAGAAAACAGCACTAATCTATATGTACACGATGAAAAAAAGAATTTTAGAATAGATACTTGTGCTTCTAAAATACCTGATTTCAGTAAAGCTCAGTTCATTGGACTACGTCAGGAGCTTCAGCTTACAGATTGGGAGGCAAAATTAAACGAAAGGCCTGTAGATCAGATGTGGGAAATATTTCAAAATACGCTCACTAAGATGATTCAAACTTACATTCCTTTTAAGGACAGACGTCCCCCAAATCAGGCTCGCCCAAAGTGGCTCGACAAAGAAACTGAAAAAAAGTATTGCTAAAAAGAGACAGGCTTATAAGAAATATAAGTGCTCGGGTGCATCTGATGACTATGAAAGTTATGTATCAATACAGAGAGATTTAAAAAAGACAATAAGAAAAAGAAAACGACAATACGAAATGAACATCGCTGATAAATCCAAAGAGAATCCCAAAGAATTCTATAGTTACATTAGAGATAAAAAGGTTGTTAGGAATCACATTGGTCCACTATTATCTGCTGACGGTCAACTTGAATATTCAAATGAAGGAATGTGTAATATCTTAAACAATTATTTTAGCTCGGTATTCGTAAACGAAACACCTCAAAGTGAATTCCAAACTGAAACCTGTGAAAAGTCTGGGGTAAACTTACTCACTACGGTAAATATAACAAAAGAAAAAATTAAAAGGTGTATAGACAAACTCAAAGTTAATAAAACACCAGGGCCTGACGGTTGGCATCCAAGAATCTTAAAGGAAATGAAAAATGAGATTGTTGTTCCATTAGAAATTATTTTCAAGAAATCCATAATATCCGGAGATGTCCCAAGAGAATGGAAGCTAGCTAACGTTACTCCCATATTCAAAAAAGGTGACAAAAAGAAATCAAATAACTATAGGCCTATAAGTTTGACTTCAATCGTAGGAAAAATAATGGAAACTATCATCAGAGATGCTATCGAACATCATTTAGAAAGTAACCGTTTGATAAATGATAGCCAGCATGGTTTCAGACGGAAACGTTCTTGCGTGACTAACTTACTCGAATTCTACAACACAGTTATCTCGAATTATGACAAAAGAAACAATATAG
>NC_134781.1:24519777-24522277 GCF_046742065.1 Oratosquilla oratoria | reverse complement strand
CATGAACACATCGCACATACATACACACAGAAAGTTCATATGTGTGTGTGTATGCACGTGCTTCGGTTCATCTCGCACTCTGTAAATCAAGCCTCACGGCCCCGACCCGACCCGACGCGACGACCTTCGAGTATCGAGAGCTTGAAAGAAAAGCGATGTCAGATATCCCGTTCTTTTTCTTCTATTTCTTCTTCTTCTTCTTCTATCGGCCATGCTTTACAAAAGAAAAACGTTGTTTCCATTATGAACTTTTAAATCATGACAACGCCCACGACCGTTATTTCCGTTTTGACCGTTACGACCTCGGTCCTCAGCCATCAGATCTATTGAGGCCAATTCCTGAAACTTCACAAAAGCATCTAAAGTCTTTCGTGCTTATTCTTGGGGAAAGCAAATACTTACTAATGGTTTCTGCATTATGCTCTAGACACCTCCCCCAAAGGCGAGGCTAGCCCCCCTCAACAACTCCAATAATCCCCCCATCCCCACCATCAACTTGAGACTCCCCCACCCCCCACACCTTGAGTCAGACTTCAAGGAGTTTCTCACATACGGATACATGACTTTGAAACTACATGGTGAATCGTTATGCTGCTATTCCGTAACTACCTGACAAGTAATTAAGACACTTTCTAACTACCGGGTATGAAAAGTTGGGTGACTTTGCAATTACCAGAACTATTTCATCTTCTGGTTTTTATTTCATTTGACCTGTTTACTTATTATTTTATTTATTTATTTATTTATCTATTTATTTATTTATTCCTTCATTTATTCATTTGTTTACTTATTTGTTTATTTATTCATTTATTCATTTATTCATTTGTTTATTTTTGTTGTGTTTTTTGCCTTTTATTCACTTTTTCGGTGTTTGTCTTCTCTCTCTCTCTCTCTCTCTCTTTTCTTTTCTTCCTTTTCGGCCTTTCCAGTTGTTTTCGGTCCTTCCAATTATAGTTTTTCGTTCTCGACGACTCTCGTTACGTTACACCTGACTTCTTGTCGTCGCAAGTCGGCGGCGGCGGCGGCGACGGTGCATTAGTGTTATTATCGCCCTCCTCCTCCTCCTCCTCCTGTCCTCATTGTCCTCCTCTCTGATCATTATTCTCTCTTCTCGCCTCGCCATTCTTCTCTTCCTCTTTCTTCTCGCCCTCCTTTACATGCTCCTCCTCCTCCTCCTCCTACTCTTCCTCCTCCTCCTCTTCTTTCTCCTCATTCTCCTCTTTTTTCTCCTCCTCCTCTTTCTCCTCCTCTTTCTCCCTTTCCTCCCCCCTTCCTCCTCCTCCTCCCCTTTCTTCTCTTCTTCCTCCTCATCCCCTTCCTCCTCTTTCACCTCCCATTCCTCTTTCTTCCCCTTCTCCTCCCCCTTACCTTCTCCTTCTCCTCCTTCCCCACCTCCTCCTTTACCTCCCCCTTATCCTTCTTTACCTCCACTTAATTTACTTTCTCCTACTCCTTTATCTTTTTTCTCCTCTTCCTTTTTTTTCTACCTTCTACTCCTCCTCTGTTGACTTCTCTCCATCCTCCATAAGGCGCTATCACACTGGGCTATTTTTCCTACGACTGTTGGAGCAAATCTGCAGCAGCCCGCACCAATCGGGAAGGAATCTGATAAGCCGGAGGAAAATCATTTTCCTCCAGCATATCAAAAGACATTCTATGTAAATTGTTGAGAAAACAAAATATGTTGCTTTAGTGATTTGACGACGGAAAAAATCGCTGGAGATGGGTGGTACCTCTGATTAATTGGAGGTTGGAGCAAACATAGTCAAGTGTCATATCGCCTAAAAATGTAAAATTAAATAACTTTGCACCTTTTTTTATTATATGTAACTCCTCATATACAATTTAGACATTCACAGCTCTTTCTAACTACAGTGCTATTGGTGGGTATTCATTACCACTCTAGCTTTGTCTGGTCCTTTCTCATTCTCTGTCTCTCTCTCTCTCTCTCTCTCTCTCTCTCTCTCTCTCTCTCTCTCTCTCTCTCTCCAACTCTCATTTTCTTTCCTATTTTTCTTCTCATTTCCATTTCTGATTCATTTTCTGCCAGCCTGTCCCCCATCCTCTTTCTCTCTCTCTTTCTACTGTATCTGCATCTTTCTTCCTCTCTTTTTCTCTACACTTCTTCCACTTTTTTCTGCTTCACATATCTCCATTACCATATCTCTTAAACTTCTTTATCTATATCTGTTTTCCTCTTTCTTCTATTTTTTCATCTTTCCATTTGTCTTCATTTCTCTTTCGTTTCTTTCCCCTTCCTTTCCTTGCTATTCGATTTTTATTTTTGCTCTTTCTGTTCCTCTTCCTTTCTTCTATATCTATTCCCTGCGCCCTTCTCCTCCCTTTGTATATTTTTATTATGGATCCTGGTCTCCCCAACTTTTTCGCTTCGTGTCTATGCTTTCCTAACCTTCTTCACCGCGTAAGGACACACACACACACACGCACACACACACACACACACACACACACACACACACACACACACACACGACTCGGT
>NC_134781.1:24512277-24514777 GCF_046742065.1 Oratosquilla oratoria | reverse complement strand
ACCACCTGTCATCCCCATCCATAAAGTTGTCTAACCTTTTCTTAAAACAACCGATAGTTTCAGCGCTCACTACATGGTTACTAAGTCTGTTCCATTCGTTGACCACCCTATTAGTAAACCAAAATTTCCTTCTAATTCTAAATTTGTCCAATTTAAATCTAGTACTGCGAGTCCTGCCCTGTAGTCTTAATATGAAGAACAGAAGAATAAGCAACTCATTATTCTCCAAACCCGACTGCATTTCAACCCCTTTCTTCCTCTTCACCGAAGAAATAAAATCAACAAAATAATAAACAAGCATAAACAGATCGTCATTAAATACACAAAGATAGATAGAGAGGGGCTTACAACTCTCTCTTAATTTCATGAGGTCGGAACGGAAATATCGGAAATGTGTTTCGCGCGATTGCCCAAGCAGGAAGTCTTTTTCCCTTTATTGACTATACGAATCACTCATGCAATCCACCCTTCGCATCCTAGGCTTACCCTACTGTAGTTGCCGCCAGGCGATTTTATTCAGTGTGATAAAGCTCCTGATAAGGCCTGAAGAATGCAAATGCAGTTAAATCGCACAGCTACACTCATCCCTCTCCACTAGCCATGAGAAGTTTCTCTGTGGCACGCCTCCAGGTAGAAATCCGACTCATCAACAAAAGTAGGCTACGTCAAGCACGGAGTAGTCACCACTTACAAAAATGGAGTTTAGGGCCCGATACTACTGTGCCGTCTTTACACATTTTGTTCTGGTTAAAGAAAGGCGAGAGAGAGAGAGAGAGAGAAAGAGAGAGAGAGAGAGAGAGAGAGAGAGAGAGAGAGAGAGAGAAAGAGGAAGAGAGAGAGAGAAAGAGAGGAAGAGAGAGAGGGAGGAAGGGAGAGGGAGAGAGAAAGAGAGGGAGACAGGAAGGGAGAGGGAGAGAGAAAGAGGGAGAAAGAGAGAATGAGTGAGAGAGAGAGAGAGAGAGAGAGAGAGAGAGAGAGAGAGAGAGAGAGAGAGAGAGAGAGCAAGAGTACAATGACAGGGAGTACGATTATATGGGAAACCCGAAGAGGAGAAAGAGGAAAGGTGGAAAGGAAGAAAAGTGAGCGGAGGAGGAGGAGGAGGAGGAAGAGGAAGACGAGCGGAGGCGGCGGACGGGGAAGAGCTCAATTAGGGCGAACGGTCGTAAAACGGGAAGCTGGGAAGGAGGAGGAAGAGGAGGAGCAAGGGCAGAAGAGGAAAGAGGAGGAAGAGGATGGCGAGGAAGAGGAAGAAGGAAACAAGGAGGAAGACGAAGAGGAGGTGGAGAAGAAGGAGGAGGAGGAGAGAGAGAGAAAAGTAGAAATAGGGAGATATGATGGGTGAAGAGAAAAAAGAGCAGGAGCAGTAGGAGGAAGAGAAAGAAGAGAAAGAAGAAAAGGAGGAAGAGGAGGAGAAAGAAGAGGAGGAGGAGGAGGAGGAGAAGGAGGAGGAGGAGGGGGAGGAGGAGGAGGAGGAGGAGGAGGAGGGGAAGGTCAATGAGGCAGAGCAGAGAACTATAAGGCAGAAGATAATGAAGATTTTTTTTCCTCTCATGACTTGTAAAAGTTCTCGAAGCCCACTGGGAGACGTAATCTATTTCCGAGATCATTTCGTTTCTCCTTGAATCCTATATTGATTGAATTGATGAAGGTGTTCATTAATGTATCAAGTCATGTATTTAGTTACAATTTCATACTAATAAACTGGAACACCTTAAACATTTTTCCACTTCACATGACTGGGAGCTACCCTTGAATTGACCTTACGCAAATGAATATATATATATATATATTATATATATATATATATATATATGTATATATATATATATATATATGTATATACATATATATACACATAGATACATGAATAGATATATAGGTAAATAAGTAAAGAGATCAATAAATCACAAAATATAGGCAAAATTAAACAGAACGAAACGAGCCACCTGCCTGGTCACCGAACGCCAGATGGCTCGCCAAACGAACGTCGACCGTCCACACTCAGACGATCATCTCTGAGGGAGATAAGCCTGAGTGGCGAAGACCAAGAGAGATTTCACAATGGACGTGGGGCCCCGTCACGTAAGTTATGTCTGCCCAGAGACGGCAGAGATAAACCAAGTGTCTGCCTGGGAACTTGCCAGGGATAACTCCCAGGACTTGGGAGACGGGTGCGAGCGGCTGTGTAGCGTCCCAGGGTGTGTGTGTGTGTGTGTGTGTGTGTGTGTGTGTGTGTGTGTGTGTGTGTGTGTGTGTGTGTGTGTGTGTGTGTGTGTGTGTGTGTGTGTGTGTGTGTGTGTGTGCGCGTGTGTGTGTGTGTACGTGTGAATCACCATGTTCTTGGATCACGTGTTGGACTCGTGACAGACAGCTGTTTCCCTCCCGGAAGAGAGCTCAGAGCTCGTATATGACCGATCTATGGGTAATCCTGTGACCTTACACGCACACACACACCCAACTCCCCGCACACGAGAGTTGGAGTAACGATTCACAGGGCAGC
>NC_134781.1:24487277-24507277 GCF_046742065.1 Oratosquilla oratoria | reverse complement strand
GTGTGTGTGTGTGTGTGTGTGTGTGTGTGTGTGTGTGTGTGTGTGTGTGTGTGTGTGTGTGTGTGTGTGTGTGTGTGTGTGCGTGCATTCATAAAATGCCAACATCAATATAAGTATTCTATATACTTACACTATGAGAGGGAAATTTTTTCTGGATCTAGAGACCACGGCGACTGACTCTAGCTTTTCTAGGTGAGCAGACTAACATAAGCGCAGTAATTCTAAGGATTAGCTGCCACAAACTCGTACAAGCTAAGTTGTCATCTAGTATGTCATTACACTCTTTCCTCAGTCTTCATTCTAGCAATAACCTCATACAAACTTCTGGCTTTAATCTATTTCATTGTCTCATACCTCCTATGGGCCTATCATTTTTGTATTTTTTCATAGTTGTTACCTCTCACTGTTATTGTCATTATCATTACATTTCCATTCTCATCATCGTTATCGCTACGGTTATCATTATCGTTCGTTTCCATTACCAATTAGGGCTCCTGTTTGATGTTCGCACCTGCCACACGCCTCCATCCATTACGACCGAAGCCATCACCCAGCTGACGCCGCTGCCACGAGCTTCCGCAAATTTCCACAACAGTCGTAGACCCAAACTCGACTTGACTTGTGGCGCAGAGGTCCAACTGGTCCAAGAACGCAACGGCAGCTGTTAGCGCCCTACCCGCAAGATCCCTCAACCCCCCCCCTCCAACCCCTCCCCAAAAGAAAAGGAGTGGGAGTTCTCGTACAGTCCTTTACATTCTGAACCCTTTTCGTAATTTATCCTTTTAGCCTAACTGCCTCTGGGCTATTCTGTTCATCTTCATGGCGACCATTTGGTAACGAAGGGGCCACAGCCCATCTCGATTAATCCTTTCCGTAATGGATGCCAACTTTCTTTCTACCCTTCGACTGTGACAGTTTTCTTCCCTAAGCGTAGAAATACCAATAAAGAAATAAATTAAATCAACCAGAGTACAACAAAATAATAAACAATAAAATAACGCAACGAAAGAAAATGAAAAATAGTATAGAAATGAAATAGAAAAGGATAAAAAACGAAATAAAATGAAGCAAAGTGAAATCCTTCAACGTGTACCTGCAGTTTCAGAGTCCATCAACTTTCAAGGCTCTTCATAAAGAAAAATAATAAAATGAATAAACAAATAAATAAACTGATAAATAAATAAAATTCTATCCCTCAGTTGGCCCTCTCAATTGTTCAAGATAAAAAATACATAAATATAAAGTGATATATAGTACACATATACATAGTATAAAAAAAATCAATAAAGGAATAGGTAAATACAGTAAATGCCATAGACGTCTGACATCTACAGAAACATCATAACCTCTAAAATGAAACCCCATCACAAGCTAGATATAAACGAATAAATGAATAAACACGAAAGGCACACACCGACAGATAAAAAGATAAATGAAGACGAATAGGAAGAAAAATCCTGAGTTCCCGCAGCCTCCAAGTGGAGAGACACTTTTGCGCCCCCGCGCTGAAAGCCGCTCTCCCTCAGCCCCTCCCCAGCCCCCAAGCTAAAAAGAGATAAAAACAATTGGCCCTTGACTTAAAAGCTTCCATAGCCACTAGAGAAGCCCTCCCCAGCCCTCAGCCCCCAAGCTAGCCCCGAAGTCAGCCCCCCTCCGCTCCCCCAACGAGCCCCCCGACTCCGACTGACATCCCTGACAGGTCCTTGGTGCCCCTGGGAAGGAGAGCCCTGAACACGGCGGATCGTTTAAGGGCCACGCAACGCCCCTGTGTAATTGCCCATTGTCCCTCTGCCCTCCATTGTCTGCTCTCCTCCTCCTCCTTCTCCTCCTCCTCCTCTCGTTTTTATTGTTGTTGTTGTTGTTGTTTTCCTTGTTGCCCGACTTGATCTTCCCCCGCTACTTCGACCCTTGTTGGTGTGTGGGCCGTGGGAGTGTCTACTCACTGGACCAGGTTTACCAAGAGTGGTGGTCATGGTGGCAGTGATGCCGAAGGCGGTGGTGACGGTGGTAATGGTGTGGTGATGGTAATGATGTGGTGGTGAAGTTGGTGGTGGTAACGGTAACCTTTTTTGGGAACTCTAGTGGTTGTGGTAATGGTGGTGGTTATGGTAATGAAGATGAAGATGGTGATGGTGGTATTGCTAATGATAATGGTGATATTAGTTGTGCTAATGATGGTGATGATAATGGTGCTCATAGTACTAATGGTGGTGATAGTAGCATGGACAGTGATGGAAATAATGACTATTGGTGACTATTGCTGACAATAGTAGACGGTGTTGTTTTCAATCGTGGAGTAATAGTAACAACACCAGCAGCATAGTAGTAGTAGTAGTAGTAGTAGTAGTAGTAGTAGTAGTAGTAGTAGTAGTAGTGGTGGTAGTAGTAAAAGTAGTAGTAGTAGTAGTAGTAGTAGTAGTAGTGGTGGTGGTGGTAGTAGTAAAAGTAGTAGTAGTAGTAGTAGTAGTAGTAGTAGTAGTAGTAGTAGTAGTAGTAGTAGTAGTAGTAGTGGTGGTGGTGGTGGTGGTGGTGGTAGTAGTAGTAAAAGTAGTAATAGTAGTAGTAAAAGTAGTAATAATAGTAGAAAGAGTAATACTAGCAGACATAGTAGTAGTAGCTGTTGTAGTATTGTGCTCATTAGGGGTACAAAACAGACAATGAAAAACAGTAACCAAAGGTGCGTTGCAGATGCGTCTCAAAATAAACAAGAAATGTCCCCAAGAACGAGCTGATTCCTGCTGCGGTGGAACAATACCCGTGTCGTGGGGAGACAAGGGAAGGGAGGGCAGCTGTAACCATAACAATGGAGGGTAAGAAGCGTATGGATGTAGTTCAAGAGTAGTTATTGTTGACCTGTTGAGTCCCCCAGGCCATTCTTCAGTTGTCATAAAAAGGGGGGGGAGGGGGGAGCCGCTTAACCAGGTACTTACCGCTTAGATGATTGACAAGCTTAAGAAACAAACTGGTGACTCAGTCTCAGAAGAAAGAATAGAGAGAGAGAGAGAGAGAGAGAGAGAGAGAGAGAGAGAGAGAGAGAGAGAGAGAGAGAGAGAGAGAGAGAGAGAGAGAGAGAGAGAGAGAGAGAGAGAGAGAGAGAGAGAGAGAGAGAGAGAGAGAGAGAGAGAGAGAGAGAGAGAGAGAGAGAGAGAGAGAGAGAGAGAGAGAGAGAGAGAGAGAGAGAGAGAGAGAGAGAGAGAGAGAGAGAGAGAGAGAGACAGACATACAGAGATTAATCATGGAGACACGGAGGAAAGCGAGGAATAAGGAAGAGGCGAAGAGTGAGGTAGACGAGTAGGTAGAAAAGGAAGACAAAGAAAAAGGTCGAAGTGGAAATCAAGGAAACAGGAGGTAAAAATTAAATAAGAGGAGGAGACAGAGACTGAAAGAGAGGTGAAGGAAGAGGTAGAAGTAGAGGAGACAGGATGAAGAGGAGATAGAAGGGAAGTATAGGAAGAAGAAGAGAAAGAGAAGGCAGAGGCAGAGGGAGGGACGAAAGAAGATGTAGAAGTAGAGAAGAAGTTCGGTGGAAGGAGACAATACGGGAAGTACTAGAAGAAGAAGAAGAAGAGGAAGAAGAGGAGGTAGAGAGAAGGCAGAAAGAAAGGAGGCTAAGGAGGCTGAGGAGGCTGGGGGGCTGAGAGCAAGATTGACCTTGAAGACTGATCACTTTTTGATGTTCCCGGTCTTCTTTATCAACAATAATAATCTAATTAACTAGTCATAATGGCATTGTTGCGTTAAACCATGTATACGGATTCAGTTAGTTAAAAGAAAGAGTCCTAGGTTAAGTTACGTGAACGCTGTTGAATTTAACCTCAGCAGTTCCAAATCATCCAACCCACCACAAAAATAAGCAAATAAATATAATAGGTAAATAGATAAATAAATAAATAGATTAATAGATACATAAATAATAAAGATTAAATGAATGAATAAATAGATAAGTAGATAAAGATAGAATAAAAAATTATCCAATAGAATGAAATATATAAATTTACTCCCCTATCAATCCCCTTTCTGGCATGCTCTACAGCTTTTATTCTGTCATGTCTTCAAACGATTACTTCGGAATCCCATTTCCTTCCTAGATCTATAAAATCGTAGCGCATTAATCAGAATAACTTCTCTAGAGGATGTCATCATGTCAAAGGACTCATCTAAGTCCATTTTTCGAGACCTTCGTCCCAGGCCCATCTCAGGATCTCCGACTCTGTACGAAAAACAGTCTTCGGCGGAAGAAGAAAAGTTTGGAAGAAAAACGAAGAGGAAGAAAGGGGAAAAGGGTGGGGGAAAAGATAAGGGCAGAGAGAGGAAAAGATAAAAAGGAGAAGAAAAAAGGGTAAAGAGGGGGAAAAAGGAAGAAATAAGAGAAATGGGGAAGGGAGAGAAGAGAGGAAGCATGTAGAGGAGAAAGGAGAGAGGGAGAGGAGAAATGGAAAAGAAAATGAGAGGAGGAGAAAGTGTGAGGAGGAGAATAAATGATGAAGAGATAAGGAGAGAGGAAAAATAGGGAGGAAGAGATAAGGAGATGAGGATAAATGAAGAGAGGAATGAAAAGAAGAAAAAGGAAGAGGGGAAGAAATGTGGTGGATTAGTAGTAGCAGGAGGAGGAGGAGGAGATGGAGGGCAGAGGAGGAGGAAAAAGGGGTGGAAGAGTTGGAGGAGATCAAGGACAGAGGAGGACAAGAAGGAGGAGGAGAAGAAAGGGGGAGGAGGGGGAGGAGGAGGAGGAGATGGAGGGCAGAGGAAGAGAAAGGGGCGGAGGAGTTGGAGGAGATCAAGGACAGAGGAGGAGAAAGGGGGAGGAGGAGGAGGGGAGGAGGAGGAGGAGGGGGGAGGGGGAGGAGGACGAGGAGGAGGAGTGGGAGGAGGGAGGTAGCCAGTGTCGTACTTAAGTGTAATTGTGTCCTGCTTATCTGGCCGATCGCTTCCTCCCTCACCTGTAATGAGAAGTCTTCCTCCCTGACCCCTCTCTCTCTCTCTCTCTCTCTCCCTCTCTCTCTCCTCCTCCACCAATGATTTCTCTTTTTTATACGCCTATTCATTATCCATCTCCTCTTCGGCATCTTCTGTTGCCGTTGTTAACCGGATTTGTATGTTTATTCTATCTGCTGCTGCCAGGTGATTATTATTATTATTATTATTATTATTATAATATATATATATATTTATATATTATATATATATATATATATATATATATATATATATATATACATACATGCATATATATACATATATATATATATATATGTATGTATATGTATATATATATCATTATTATTATTATTATTATTATTATTATTATTATTATTATTATTATTATTATTATTATGAGACGGTGTGGAAGGGATTGCCAATAAGCCTAATTGTGATGTAACTGATGCAAGAATAGTCCTGATCATTGTGCTCATTTCTGCTTTTCTATTTCAAAATCTTCTTGAATTATATTATCATTGCTTCGTTTTTTTCATGAAAACAGTAAAACATTAAATCAATAGAATTTCAGAATTACGAATAAAAACTAGCGTAAAAGTTAAGAGAATCTTCTTATTATTTAGGTGAACGGGGTGCACACTGAACAAGTTCTTGAAAACAGGTAGCACGCACCAAATACTTTGTTCTCCTTAACGTTGGTTACAGAATACATTCACAAGTACAGCTATTTCAACACTACCCCCTACACTTCCCATGTGCCTCATGCCATACATACCTGTTAACCCATACACTGATGTTATAATTTAGGACATGATATCCCAGCTTTAAAGTTGGCTGGGATAGCTTTTGCAGTTTTTATCCCGCGAAGAGAAAAAAAAAATCTATTCGCTGAATACAATCATCTAAGAATTAACAAAAGCCTTAAAAGAGGGAAAATACTTTCAAGAATCAATTCGGACACTTGAAGTTTACTCTCGTTGACCCCTTGAGTGGCCGGCTTCCTCTGGATGTGTTTCAGGTGGTTGTTGTCGATCCACCGATAGATGATACTCCATCCACTTCGAAAGAAGTCATAGAACCTGCGAGTAAGTTGAAGGGTGGAAATGTGATCGGCATCTGCAACATCAGCGCGGAGTTACTGAGAGCAAGCGGTGCTGTCTCCTGCTTGGTACCATTTTCTTCGATTGGAAAATGGTTCTCGTCGTCCCTATTTGGAAGTGAAAAGAAAACCAGAAGAACTGCAACCGGTTAAAATTTCAATTGTCTGTGCACTCCGGGTTTGCGCCCGACTAGTCAACAACTAGGGCTTCATGTTGTTGAGCGTCGAAGTCAGTTTTAGGATTTATTCAGTCTACCTTGATCTCAACAATGCGCTTCACTTAGAGCTCTGGAATCTGCGGACCTATTCAATTCCTGCGAAGAATATTGACTTGAAATCTGAATGATACTGTAGGGCAGAGTGAGCTTTAAATTGCGGAGAATGCGAGTCCAGCATCTCTCCTGTTAATTCAGAAGAGAGACAAGGGAATGTCCTTGGACCAACACTTTTCAGCACTTGCATGGACTAGGTATTGAACAAAGTTGTCGCTCAATATCAATGCGGAGCATCCAGTGGCCAAATTGAGTTCACTTACTTTGTCCTACCGATGATGCTGTGCTCTTTACAGAGTCGTTGGAGGTCCTGGCTGCAATTGCACCGGGAAGCAAGACCCTTGAAGTGCAGATCTCCTGGAGAAAGTCTGAGCGTTTGGTGACTTACCAGATGACACAGTTCAGTCAGTCCATCCATATGGCGAGGACAATGAAATCTTGGAAAGCTTCACATACCTTAGTAGAGTGCATGACACTGGTGGGTCATGTCTGGAAGGTCTTTGAAGGATTGGAATTACCCATGGTGTTATGGACTCCTTTGACCAAAGTATAAGGTTTTTTCGATATTTATGCAGAACTCTGACTTGAATTTTCATGTCGTTTGTGCTCCTCTTCTTGCTGTATGGCTGTGAGACATGTCCATCGAATGCCGACTTAAAAAGACATTTCGATGTCTCTGGCTTCAAGTGCCTTCGGGGAATTATGGGGTATTGCTGGAATATCTACGTACCAAACCAGATGCAGAGATGACCCGTCATCCAGGAGGAGCCAAGATGAGAGGGAGGGAGGGGGGTGAATGGGAGTGGAGTATGTGGGGATGGAATGGGTGGGAGTGAATTTTATGCCTTTGTTTTTTGGCTACCTCCCTTGTAAGGGGAATAAAGCCTTTGGTATATGGATGTATTTTTGGCTACCTCCCTTGTAAGGGGGAAAAAGCCTTTGGTATATGTATGTATGTATGTATGTATGTATGTATGTATGTATGTATGTATGTATATACCAACATTATCCCTGGCGTTGATCCACAGGGTCACTACAAGAAGTAGCCCTCGATGGAGGAGAGACAAGTCGACCGAGCCTGCCGAGAGCTGTTCAGGATGGGAAGGGTGCCTCTATGGGAGCGTGCTCGAAGAAACCGTGGTGACTGTCGACAGTACGTGAGTAGAACGACCTAACCTTCGGACATTTGCTCCCGATTGATTATGATAATGATGACTCTTACGACAACAAATTCCTTGGGGAGAAAATGCCTTAACAAGTTGGCTGAGTCCGTTCTCTTTTCAGATGACCACAATATGGACCAAAAGGTCACCTGTTAGTATGCTTCCCCTTAGTGTGTCTCTGTTATCATACAACACTTGCGTACCGTTTTACCTCAAGGGCATCTACACTGACAACATCTGCGACAGATGTACAGTAGTCTCCCCCCCCCTTTTTTTTAACAATCATATACAATGAATAAATAAATAGAAAAATAAATAGATAAACAAATAAATAAATAAAATAAGAATAAAATCCCGTCAATGACAGCCATCCTTGGGCTCTCATTTATTGTTTTTATTTAAGCTAATTGTGAATTATTTTGTTCCATAGAAGAAGATTATCCTTGATCGAGACCAGAGCGCCACAGCGGCATAATCAACAGAATAAACTATTAAAATAAGATACGATAAGCAGGATAAGATTAGACAAGATCACATCAGATAGAATTATATGGTATTATAACCTGAGATATTATAGAACAAAACCAAAACAAAACAATAAGATAATACATACATATACCAAGGGCTTTTTCCCCCGTACAAGGGGGGTAGCCAAAGTCAAAAGGCATAATTCCACTCCCACCTATTTCATCTTAACGCTTTCCACTCCCATTTACCACCCTTCCCTCCCTCACTCACTCCCATCTTGACTCCTCCTAATAAGATAATAGAAAATAAAAAAAGAACGAGTATAATGATAACTATCATCAGTAGTATCACCGAAGTCACCACCAACACCATCACAACCAACACCCGTCTTCACCAGCTTCACCAACATCTTCCTTACGTTTTTCTCCATCACTGCTTTCACCGGCACATCTCCACCTTCGAAACCTCCACTATATTAACGTCATCTCCATCTCCAACACGATCTCCGTTATAAGCTAAACATATTCACCATCATTTTGTGTTCGCCTCCAATTTTTTCTATTTTATTCCCTATCGTCCCCACTGCATCACTGCCACCTCAGCCTCCATCTCCAACATAATCCTTTCCACCATCACCATCTCCACCAGCAACATTATCTCATCTTCGCCTACATCATCATCTTCACCATCTCCAACTTTTCACATCTTCCACTTCTACCTTTTACTCATTCTCCACCATCTCCACCACCGCCAGCTTCCTACTTTCACCATCTCCACCAGCATCTCCCTCATCTCCCCATGACAACTGTATCACGGACACCCTCCCCCACCAAGAGCATTTCCCTCTTCTCCAACACTTTCTCCACCATCAGCATCTTCATCACCACACGTAGGGAATGGACTCATCACCTGGGTGTGATTCGACCCTTCCACCCCCTAACCTCCTCCTTCCCCCCAACCTGTTCACCCCTCTCCCCCCTCCCCTTCCCCCCCCTCGGATCTCCGATCCCGACATCGATCTCTTACCGCGCACTTGTAACCACGAGCGAATGGAATCGTCTGGCATCGAACAGTTATTACTCTCTCTCTCTCTCTCTCTCTCTCTTTCTCTCTCTCTCTCGTTACATAGTTCCTCCATTAATCTCTTCCCTGCATTGTAAGACTTTGTTCGTTTATTCTACTTGCCGCCAGGCGATTTTTATTAAGATTTGAGGATGAATCCTCTTTCCGAACAGAATCATTGCTGCACTAGTCTACTTTGAATGACCGGTTAAATCATCCGTCTACAATTCTTTGAGTAATAATAAAAAAGCTGTAATAACCATTCAAATGTGCTTCATGAGACCTCTAGAATAAATAAACGAATAGATAAAAAGATAAAGAAATAGACAAATAAATAAACAAATTAATAAATAAACAAATAAATAAATAGAAAATTTAAAATATGAATGAACAATTAACTAATTAATAAATGAATAATGGATGAATGGATACATAATAGATAATTGGAAAGATAGATAAACAAATAAATATAAAATAAATAGATAGTTCTTATCGTGCTTTTGAAGACGCTGCCCCTTATCACTGTGGCGCACTTTCTATAGTCTTTTATGTCAAACCATTGATGATTCGCGCGGATGAGAAGTGGGCCCGGCCTGGGAGACGTTATCAGTCCATCGAGACCCCAAAAGCCAAGAACTACCCAGTAGTCCCTTCATAAGAAGTAGCCTTCCCGCTGACGTCGCAAATATAAATATTAAAAGAAACAATGACAACGACAATGACGACGATGATGATAATAGTAGTGATGTTAGATTTAGATAACCGTGATAAATGAAGAAAATAACAATAAAAACAATAACAAAACAACAACAATGATAATAATAATAATAATAACAATAATAACAATAGTGTAATAATAATAATAATAATAATAATAATAATAATAATAATAATAATAGTAATGATAATAATAACAACATTAATAACAATAATAACAACAATAACAATCTCAACGACAATTATTATAATAATGATAATAATAATGATAACGATATTTATGATAATGACAGCAATAGTAGTAATGATAATAACAATAATAATGGTAATAACAATACCTGTAGTAGTAACAATGATAAAGATAACACTGATAATGATAACACCAGCGATAATAATAACAATGACGCACGGTAGGAGAGACAATAACAAGTAAATAAAAGGTAATACACGTGTACATGAGAGTAACAGGTACCTGGTACATACATTAGCTCCCCCCCATACTTTGACCATCTTTCCTAAACCCCCCCACCCCTCTCGATCACTCCCTCCCTCGCCCCTCCCCCTCTCCCCCCAAACCTCGCGTCTACCTTGTTTACTCCGAGACCAGGCCAGCGACGGAATGATATATGGCCCCCCCGGTTACAACGTCAGGGGCTATTTGATCAGTAGATAGTCCCTTATCGTACATGTGGCAACTAGGAAATAGTGACACGATAATCGTAATAAGCCAAAACATTACTTTTCGTATAAAGAGCGAAGAGAGATGGGCCGGTGGTTAGCGTGCTCGGACCGGGTTCGTGAGGTCTCGAGTTCGATTCTCGACACCGACAATGCCTGAGCATTTATCAATCTATTTTCGTTTATTTATATATTTATTTATTTATTCATTTATTCATATTTACTCTTTCGACAACTTCCTTTCACAGGACAATCCTCTGGAGAATAGTTAACACCGAATTAAGGAGACAGTTTTCAACTCTGCCTTCCTTTCACCAGAGAGCCCGACCACTTAGGTTGATTTGCAAAATAAATAAATACAAAATAAAGACACGATTCAATAAACACGTAAACAAACAAATAAACAAATAAATTGATAAACCAAATAAATAAACACATGAATAAATAAATAGATAAATAAGTAAACATAAATTGATAAAAATAACACCGGGAAGAGTGTAGCCTTTTACATATCAAACTATACCTCACAGCCACTAAGCGTCGTACTTTTAAACCTTTCGACGTCCCTGACGAACGCCTTCTACCGATTAGAAAGTAAAATTTTACCTGGTTTCCTGGCTTTCCAAAACGGACCAGCAGTTTTCGTAAAGGTAGCCAACGAATCTGGTACAACTCTAATTCCTAATAAGAGATAGCAGTCGCCAGGCTTAGGGAAAGGTTTTGAAAATACAGCTCGTAACTTTTTTAATTCTACATATTTGCTTTCAACTGAATCGGATAGTTTAAAGAAACGCAAGAGTTAAATGCGGACACAAAAGGCTTGACCCTTTAGCTACCATATGTCGTAACAAGCGCCAGGCCATTCTCTTCACCTGGAAGAGTGGACCTTCGTCCTCAAGTGGGTCTCGCTCGCTCGAATCTCTGTTCAACTCTGAGGCCCACCCTGGTGTCCGTCTCCAAATCTTCGTAATAAAGTCATCCGGCGCCTGCCGTAGCGACATCTAGACAGTGCGCCACCGTGCGCTCTCCTTATCACGTGATCCGCGACTTCTGAAGGCGTGAGGGGGACCTCTCGGGCCGTCACGCCTTCAAGAAAGACCTCCGCCAGACGGGGCGAAGAAAACAGGATGTGGGGCGTGTGACTTTGGGGGCACTTAGAGGAGGAGGAGAAGGAGGAGAAGGAGAAGGAGAAGGAGAAGGAGAAGGAGAAGAAGAAGAAGAAGAAGAAGAAGAAGAAGAAGAAGAAGAAGAAGAAGAAGAAGAAGAAGGGCGCCGATAAATGTATACATGACCAATAACAGAAACAATGACATCAACTTCAATAATAACAACGAAAAAGAACGTCTACAACATCAACACCAAAATATCAACAACCAAAAACCACAATAATACAAAGAACCAGAACAACTACAACCACAATAATACAAAAACGACCAGAATGACCATAACAATTACAATAGCTACAATTACAGCGAAAACACCACCAACCCCAACAACAACAACAACATAACAACTACAACAACAACAACAACAACATCGACAGGTGTAGACCCCCTCCCCCCTTATCCGGACATCTCCCGTGAATCCAGGTCTGATACCGATCTGTCCGAAGTGGTGACGCCGGCCAGTAGGCAGAACCAAGTAAGTAGTGTTCGTAAGTAGGAAGTAGTTCCAGTGGCGGTAGGCAGTGGTAGTCCGCCATCGACGTGCAAGCACATACTGGAACCAGGACCACCGTACCAGTAGACAAGGGAGGTAAGTAGTAAGTTGTTGGAAGTAGTTATCTGTGTGGATTGGGAGCCGTCAACAATGAGAGTAGACTGTGTTGTTGTTGTTGTTGTTGTTGTTTTGTTGTTGTTGTTGTTGTTGTTGTTGTTGTTGTTTGTCTTCTTTTTCTTCTTCTTCTTCTTCTTCTTCTTCTTCTTCTTCTTCTTATTGTTGCTGTTATTGTTGTTGGTGGTGATGGTGGTGATGAAGGTGATGATAGTGATAATGGTAGTAATGGTGATGGTGAAAGTGACAGTGGTGATGGTGATAGTGGTCGTGACAATGGTGGTAACAGTGGTGGTGGTGGTGGTGGCTTTGGTGGTGGTGATGGTGATAGTGGTGATGAAAGTAATGATGGTGATATTGGTGATGAAGGTGATGGTGGTGATAGTGGTGGTGACAGTGATGGTGAAGGTGATAATAGTGATGGTGACAGTGGTCTGACATCGGTGGTAACAGTGGTGATGGTGGTGGTGGCTGTGGTGGTGGTTGTGGAGGTTAGGTTAGCCCGCCGTGTCAGTAGACAATGAGAATAGATTTACGGAGGAATCCGACGGCCCTGTCGGGATTTAGCCAGTAGGCAATGTAGGTGGAAGCCCTTCCCGATGGCCAAAGACGGGATTAGTAGAAAACTGTCGACAGTAGTACTACCCCCGTAATGATGGAAAACAATGTACTCTAAGTTGTTACTTCGTAAGTAGGAATCAGTCGCCATTGTTAGTCGTAGTAAAGTCAACTGTTTGTAGAACGAAATTTAGAATTGAAATGGAATATAATCGTTAATGTTAGTACACAAAAAGAATTGGGCAGTAGTTGACAGTAGTAAGATACTGACAGTAAATGTCAGTAATAGACCCTAGTGGTAGGTAGGAAGTAGTAGGGAAGATTAGTAGCTAGGAACTACTGGTTTAGGGAAGTAGTGTAGGTTGGAACTAGTCACTCAGAATACTATGTACTATTGATAAGTGAACAAAACAAACGCTGTTAAATCCGCAGGAAAAAAAAAAGTATTAGTAATCACAGTTTGCCCGGAAATAACGAAAACATTATGGGTTATTACTGACCTTACTGAGTAGTCCCTCTCGTTAGATTTGCCACCGGTACCCACTCAACACTTAAATGGACATGAATAAGACGAACGAATTATGTTTTTTCACTTAACACGACACCACAGACAGATTGCCCGTATCAAGGCCAGGGTGGAAACTTTTCTTATGTGCCCTGGGTCTATTTCTAGTTGCCGGTAACTAGGTCTCCTATATACTGTTACCTATTTACCAAAATGAGATGTCCGTCCAATACACAAGCACATGATATCATTGATCTTCTAGTGACCGCTTTGGGCTTCCCTCCGGTCCACCTCTTCGCCCATCTGATCCCCCGCTGTCCCCTTTAAAGTTTTTGTTCTGGTTGATCCCAGGCTAATGTGATTGATCAGTTCATTTATTTATTCATTATCTGTTGTTGTTATTGCTATGATTGTTATTACTATTATTACTATTATTCTTGTTATTATTATTTTTTATTATTTTTATCATCATTATTATCACACACACACACACACACACACACACACACACACACACACACACACACACACACATATATATATATATATATATATATATATATATATATATAAATATATATATATATATATATATATATATATACATATATATTTTACTTTTACTGAAAAAGTGGACCTCTGCGCCTCTGTAGTGTGGATTCACTGAATGCATCTCCATTTATGTTTTTATTCTGCCCAACGTCAGATGATTTTATTCAGTAGAAGGAAGTTCCTCATGCAGAGAGAGACCCCGGTCCCTCAGCTGAACCCCATACTGCCTGAGTATTATAGTCAGTCTTATTATACCCCTACGGGACAGAGTCACTCATTCTTTCACGACTGAAAAATAATTCCCAAAGATGAGTGCTGATCTTTTTCATTTTCTCTCCTTCCTTCCTTATATCTCCTTTAGCATCTCTATGACCCCACCTTTTGGATAGAAGCGCTGGAATACTATCCCCCTCCCCCACCCCACCCCCACCTGGGACGAACAAAATCGTCTGGCGGTCAATAGATCGATATCTCTAAAGCGCGCCACCTCACCATGTGTTCCCGTTCTGGGTGTCGGCAAGCGATTTAATTCATCTGGCAGAGAATTCGGGAGCCAACAAAAATAAATAGATAAGTAAATAGACGCATAATCAAGTAAACAATAAATTAATAAATATAGAAGTAAGTCAATAAAAATCCCTGCTCGATTCCCAGCGCTAATAATAGTAATCTACCACTGGCTCTGAGTGAAGCATTTCTAAATTCTGTAATCCAAAGATATTCTACAAATTTGGTCTTGAGTGTTGACAGGTGGCTTTATCAAGCCGATGGGTCCTCCCTGATAGACAGGGGGGGGTAAGGAACAGAAAAAGGAAACAGTCTTCATGAGATGCCTATTTCAATGAATGAAACGCTTGAAAGTCTAGACGAGGGAACGTTAGTTTCGTCAAGAGAGAGAGTAATAGAGAGAAAGAGAGAGAGAGAGAGAGGGGGAGGGAGTGGAAGGAGGAAGGGAGGGAGGAAATCAGATTGTTTGGGAAGAAAATTACTTTTGTTGTGACCGTAGGATTCTATGTGGCATGCGATCAATAGTCCACAGAACCCATCCAGCGAGTCTTCTTCGTCCTCTTCTTCTTCTTCTTCTTCTTCCACAGGGGACACTTTTTCTAGTGCTGGAGAAAGTCTTTAATCAAGGAATGGTAAAAAAAAAACAGTAAAAAAAAAAAAAAAAAACAGAGGTCACTGTACCAATGACTCGAGGCAAAACCATTTCTTCTCTCTCCCTTAACTTCTTCCCTGTCGAGAACACAAAATCATCTGTTCGGTTCCACCCAGCAGCCTCTTGGCTCTTCTCAAAAACGCTCCCTAATTATGACCGGAGGGATGCTAAGTGTAAAATAATGTCCGGTTTTCATAAGTGTCTCATTATCACATCCCCTGCTCCGGAATCCGTCTCATCCCTTACTCCGGCATTCAAATCTCTCCTGCCCTGGCTTCCTCTAATCATCATAGTTCCCGGTTTCACTATATCCCGTCCCCTATCCTCGTAGGTCCCCGTTGTGTGTTCCAAATCAACCCAGTAATCTCATCATCCCATTTCGTATGTGTTCCCCTTTATACATTCTAAAGTGTTTGATATAATACTCACACATAAAGTATTACATAGGTCATGAAATAGTGATTTCATTTCATAATGGCTTTTGAAGTTATTACATACATTTATGTGAAACATTATTTATATTGCTGGCGAACACGCACACACAAACACGCGCGCGCACAAACACACACACACAGATGGAAATCGGTCTATATTCAAGTACTGACCTCTCAACCGGGAAGGTATAATCGTTGATCAAGTCTATGGTGAATGATGGTGAGTCACACATACACGCACGCGCACACACACACACACACACACACACACACACACACACACACACACACACACACACTAACACACACACGCACACACGCACACACACACACACACACATACACACATACACACACACACACACACACGCACACACTAAACAAAATAAAATGTTTAGTACGAATGTTTACAAGATAATTTTTGGTTTTACTATTTTCCCTGGGAAGACCAAGAAGCCCTGATGGACTGGAAAACCGCAATAAAAATCAAAGGTTTACACACTACGCCTGGCGCAGATCAGAAACGGCCATTCCGGTTTACTGTCAAGTGACCGACAGGAGCCGTCTTTTTATTTCTTTTTATCTGTCTATTTATTTGTCTTTTTTATGTCCTACAATGTAACCTGGAAGAAAGTAATCCTACAGAAAGGAATTCCCAAGTTCTATTTGAAGGATGAGGTGGGATAGTATGCAAAACAAAAAATAAATGAATATAAATAAAATCTTGATAAAACTAATTTGTCTAAAATTACTCTAGTATCATCAAGTTCTTTAATAAAAGGAGGCATCCCATTTCCGAACTCCAAAAGAAAACGTCCAAGATAAGAAGGTCTGAAGAAAGAGAGATGCAACAGAGGAGAAGGAGGAGGAGGAGGAGAGAAAGAGCTTGGACGGTTCGAACATTAGAGGAGATAAGCCGATGAGGCTTAAGGACCTGCTTTGTTTATTAGGTCTGAATGAATGCAAACACTCCACATGTGAGATGGGTACACCATACCGGGACCAATAAGGTCCCTCCACAGGGTCAGCAGCTGTGAAGAGGAGAGATAATTCTGAAGGAACTGGAAGTTGCCTCGTTTCATGGACGGTGTTTTGGTTCGAGCTCAGATAGACACATTTGCAGTAGAGACTCTTAGCATAGGATTGGTCCAAACTGTTCAACTTGTCTACCAAATGTGGATGTTTGTTGTCGAGGAGGTGGCCTACTTGATGAACTTAGGTCTGACTAACGCTAGATGATTTCATTCAATGAGGGGAGCAAGAATCAAGGCGAAAATTGACGACCTTTTTCAGAACATCAGAAAGGGCACAAATTCGATGACTGTTGTATCGTAGATGCACGGTCAAGATAAAAATGTTTTGACCTACGCTACAGATCTTACGTCAATAACTTTTTTTCAAGTACTTGGTACATTTTCCTATGTAATATTTAGCTTACATTTAGGTCATTTTCTTGAACAGATTAAAAAAAAATGTCAGACAAAGAATTTTAAGTGTTATGAAAAATTCCTGGTGGGTCAAAACTTTTGACGTGACTGCACCACAAGGTCTGATATTGGCTCTGGTGACCTGACTAACTCTAAAATCGTTATACTTTCTTATTCCCTTTACATGCAGGATGTGTAAGGCGGCCATGACCCTTTGTCCCATATGTCCACAATGCCCTACTTCAGTACTGATAGCAGACTCTATCTGGATATCTCATACCCCTACGGCAGTGAAGGAGTCACATTTCACTTTATTCTGGCTAACGCCAGGTAACTTTATTACGTCTCAATAAATTGCGTTGTGATAATAATGAAAGGTACTTAGGAAGCGAGGTGTTCAAATGAATGAGCTGATGTGGAACGGCACAGCTATTGGTGTGTATGCACCACAGCTCGCCAGCACCTCCCACTGAATGTCAAAAAGGTAAAGGTTTCTCTCTCCTCCACTGTGTGTGTGTGTGTGTGTGTGTGTGTGTGTGTGTGTGTGTGTGTGTGTGTGTGTGTGTGTGTGTGTGTGTGTGTGTGTGTGTGTGTGTGTGTGTGTGTGTGTGTGTGTGTGTGTGTGTGTGTATGTGTGTGTGTGTGTTTGAGAGAGAGAGAGAGAGAGAGAGAGAGAGAGACAGATTCACTATGTTCTTGAGTCGCATTCTGAACTTATGATCGACAGCTATTACCCTCTCGTATGAAAGCCCAGACCTCGTATATAGCCTGATGTATGGGTAATGCTGTGACCTTATATACACACTCATCCCCTTGCTCAAGTAAATGTGTGTGCGTGTGCTCGTGTGCGTGTGCGTGTGTGTGTGTGTGTGTGTGTGTGACAGAGAGAGAAAGAGAGAGAGAGAGGGAGAGAGAGAGAGAGAGAGAGAGAGAGAGAGAGAGAGAGAGAGAGAGAGAGAGAGAGAGAGAGAGAGAGAGAGAGAGAGAGAGAGAGAGAGAGAGAGAGAGAGAGAGAGGGAGGGACGGAGAGAGCGGGGGGTGAGAGAGATACGCTTCTCCCCACCGTACACCACCAACCAATTACCTCCCAATTAATGGTCTCAAGAATCCATTTTTTCACTCTTTTTTTTTCTTCTTCTTCGTGACCCTGAAGCCCCGGGTCGTGGACACCTCTTCTTCCCCCTCCTCCTCCTCCTCTTCCTCCTCCTCCTCGACGGGGCCCGGAGGCGTTTTGGGGGAGCGGAATCCCGAACGAGTCACACTTATCTCGAACGCCCCTCGTCAATTGCGGGCGACTTGTCCACTTTTTCACGTAGTTTCGCATCGGCCATTGTGATACAGATTATTGCCCACTTGGGCCGGTGCCGGAGACGCCCTTGTCGTTGAGGTGGAGCTAGAGGTGGAGCTGTGGAGGTGATGGTGGGGAGTGGAGGCGAGTGGGCATAGGTGGAGGTAGCAATGGAGGGGTAGAGGAACATTACCTCAGGTTATGAAAAATGGAGGGGGGGTAGCCAAATGAAAAATGTTGGTGGTGGAAAAAGAAGAAGTGACGAAGGATATGAAGAAAAGAAAGATGAGGATAACGAGGAGAAGGAGGAGGAGGAGGAGGAGCTATCAGAATCCGGTTGTGGCGCCTGTGATCAGGGCGGAGGTACATTTAGGGTCGGATAAAGATAAAACGAAGCCAAAATGGAGACGTGGAGGAGGAATGGGGATAATTAAGGGAAATTTGAGATAACCAGTGAGGGAGCAGGTGAGGGAGAGGAGGAGAAGGGGGGCGAAAAGGAGGAGGAGAGAGAGAAGAACGAGGAGGTGGACGAAGAGGAGGAGGAGGAGGAGGAACAAGAGGAGGAGGAGGAAAAAGAGGAGAAATGAGGAGAAGGAAGAAAAGGAGGAAGAAGAAGAAGAGAAGGGACTGGAGAGGATAAGGAGGAGAAAAAACTAAGGAGAAAAGGAGGAAGAAGAACAGGAGGAGGAAGAGAAAGAGATGGAGTGGAGGGAGGAGAGAACTTGAGGGGGGGGGGTCAGAAACCAAGGGGGAATTGGGTGTGTTCAGGTCGAAGCTGACGTTCTTGAAATTGGGGTGGAGGCACCTATTGTGGGAGGGACCAAAAAAGAAAAAGAAAAAAAAAAAAAAGACCAAAATGGAGAAGAGGAGGGAACGGTTGGGAAGGGAATGCCATAAGATGTTTGACAAAATTTGAATGATACTTGATCCTGAGAAGTTTAAACTATATGTATATGTATATAAATATATATATATAAATATACATATATATATATATATATATATATATATATATATATATATATGTATATATATATATATAATTTTCTTAGGGGGAGAAATATGAGGGAGATCTTCGCGGGAATAACAATAAAATAGCTTAGCTGTTTATACAGCACACTGATAAAAACGCAAAGACAATGGGAATACATAAAGAAGCGGGTGCTGAGGTGGGGCAGGGGGTGAGGAAGGGGTGAGGAGAGACAATGGGTGAAAGGCGTTGTGCTGGAGGAACAGAGGGAGAGAGAGAGCCCCCCCCCCACATTGGGGGAGAAGGTCTGGACGGGGAAGAATAAATGCCAGGCAGCACAAAGACAGACAGACAGATAATCGGACAGACAGACAGACGTTGCAAATGCATTTAGATTGTGTCTGTGGCCTTGTCGCAGCATGTATTCGCCATCAGCCTGTCGCAGCTGGGATAAGTCCAACTGCCAGACAGATGGGGGACGGTAAGCAAACAGGTGGAACAGGGGGAGGAGGAGGAAGAGGCAGAAGAGGAGGAAGAAGATGAGGAGGAGGAGGAAGAGGAGGAGGAAGAGGAGGAGGAAGAGAAGGAAGAGAAGAAAGATAATGAGGAGGAGGAGGAGAGGAGGAGGAAGAGGAAGAGGAGAAGGAGGAGGAGAAGGAGGAGGAGAAGGACGATGAGGAGGAGGAGGAAGAGAAAAAGGAGGAGAATCCTGAAGAGGAGAAAAATTAGTCTTTCGTCTCCAATAACTATCGCTTTTGTCCTTGGGGGATAACTCGCCAAAGATATGAAGTCATTTGAGTTTTACCTTAAATTACGTGAATATCTATCAAATCGTCTTTTTTATTCATTCATTTTTTTTTTTTTTTAAACCATGATTCATTCTCTTCCTGGGTTTTTACGATTCTTCTTGAAATAAATACTGGGGTATTTCATTCTA
>NC_134781.1:24467277-24479777 GCF_046742065.1 Oratosquilla oratoria | reverse complement strand
CCCAACTTGCTCTCTTTCGGTCTCTCAGTGTTATTCCCATCATTGATCTCTCCATTCTCCTCTGTGCAGTCCTTAGCTTTGTTTCCATCGCCCTCGTCAGCTTCCAAGTCTCACATCCGTAGATTATTGCTGGTAGAATGCATTGGTTGTAAACTTTACGTTTCAAACATAGAGGTAGAGAGCCTCTCAGGATTTTACTATACTTACCAAACATTTTCCAACCAATTGTAATGCGTCTTTTTATCTCATTATCATGATCTTTCGTCACCTTCACCATCTGACCTAAATAATTATACTCTTCAACTTCCTCAAGACTCTCATCATCAATTACGATCTCTTTACTTTGAACTTTCGTGTTGAACATTACTTTGGTTTTACTCTTATTAATTTTTAAACCTACTTTGATACTTTCTTTGTTTAGATCGCTCAGCATATCTTGCAAGTCGTCTGCTCTTTCTGAAATAAGAATGATGTCATCTGCAAATCTTAGGTGGTTCAAATATTCGCCATTAATCTTCAAACCTTTCTTTTCCCAACTCAATCTTCTGAAAATATCTTCTAAACAAGCTGTAAATAGTTTGGGTGAAATTGTATCGCCTTGCCGTACTCCTTTCTCGATTTTGATCTTTTCTGTGTCTTTATGTAGTCGAACTATAGCGGTACCTTTCGAATAAATCTTTTCTAAAACTCTTACGATCTGTTCGTTTGTACCTTGTTTGCGTAGCGAGTTTAGTATTGCTATTTGTTCTACTGAATCAAAGACCTTCTCGTAATCTACAAAAGCTAAACACAGAGGTATATTATATTCTGTCGTTTTCTCGATTAGTTGGTTTATCGCCTGCAAATGGTCTAGAGTTGAATATCCGCTTCTAAAACCTGCCTGTTCTCTCGGTTGGTTTCCATCTAAAACTTGACTCAGTCTATTTGTGAGGATCTTGGAGAATACTTTGTATACGTTTGATAGCAAGCTAATCGGTCGATAGTTACTAAGGTCCTTCTGGTCTCCTTTTTTATGAAGCAAAATCACTATAGCATTGCACCACGCATTCGGAACGCTTTCTTGACGTAAGCACTGGGTGTACAACTCAGCTAATTTAATATGAACTAATTTACCAGCGTCTTTCAATAGATCTATTGATATACCATCTTCCCCAGGTGCTTTTCCTCTTTTCATAGTTTTTAAGAGCAAATTCTACTTCTTCCTTTGTAATGTCTGGTACACTATTAACGTCTACACATGTATTTACTGACTCAACTACGGCCTTCGAAGAGTAAAGCTCTTGGTAAAATTCTTCTACTCTTTTTACCATTTTGTCTCTTCATTTAATTATTTCTCCATTTCTATCTTTCAAACATATCATTTGCTGTCTTCCTAAAGCATGTTTACGCTCGGTCACTTTAATACTTTTACCTTTCCGAAAAGTTTCTTCTATTTCGTCCATGTTTCTCTTTCTTTTCTCTAATCTCTGCCTTTTGTTGATAAGCTTGTTTAGTTCTACTCTTTCTATTTCGTCTCTACTGCTTTTAATCTGCATGTTCCTTCTTCTTTTAATTAGGTCATTTGTAGTTTTGGAGTATTTGTTTTCTCTAATGTTTTTTGTACTTCCTACTTTCTCTGCTGATTCCTTAATGATATTCACTAGATTCACATTGATATTTTCCACGCTGTCCTCGTTAGTTCTTAGAGCTTCGAATCTATTTTCAATTTCTAACTGAAATATCTTTTTATTATCCTTAACCTTTGCAAGGCTTATTTTCCTTTTTAAAACTAGTTTATTTCTCTCGGCTCTGAAGTTGAATTTAGCTGTGCATCCTACCATTCTATGGTCACTCCCTATGTTGACTTTATTTATCACCGTAACATTGCTAACGCTTTTGCTCTCATCTCCTAATATGAAGTCTATTTAGTTTTTTGTTGTTCCATTTGGACTTCTCCACGTCCATTTACGACCTACACGCTTTTGGAAGAAAGTGTTCATTATCCCCATATTGTAGTTTTCTGCAAAATTGACTAACATCTCACCTCTGTCATTTCTTTCACCTACTCCAAACTTCCCAATGCACGTCTCATCTCCCATCTTCTTCCCTACTTTAGCATTAAAGTCTCCTATTACCAAAGTGTACTTACTTTTTTCTTGATCCATTACTTGACTTAAATCATCATAGAAGGACTCAATTTCCTCGTCTGAACTCTGTGAAGTTGGTGCATAGACCTGAACTATTTTTAGAGTGTACCTTTTATAAAGCCTAATCACAATCCAAGCTACCCTGTCCGATAAACTACTGAATTTGATTACGTTACCCGCAACCTCTCGGTTGATCAAGAATCCTACTCCACTAGATCTTTCTTTGTCCTTACCTCTATAGTAGAACAGGTGGTGACCGTCTTGTAATTGTACCAGCTTTTCTTCCGTTCTTCGGACTTCGCTCAGTCCTACGATGTCCCATTTGATGTTGTCTAGTTCTTCCATTAAACTCTCCAGTCTGTGGTCTTCTGAGAGACTTCTTTCGTTGTAAGTATAGATCTTCATTTTCTTCATGTTCTTTAATGTCCAAGACTTGGATCTGCTTGGACAGTGCTTACTCACATTCGGTGGCACACTGCCCGTAAGCACACGAGGCAATGCGGTTGGACCTTTAGGTGACGATGATCCAACAGGAACGCCCGGTTTTCTTTTGACTGTGCTATTCATATTCATGTTGGCTATGAAGGGGGGTTGGCAGTAATCTCACCACCTTGCCAACTGGTTTCTGGCGAGATATTTCTCTGGTGTCACCTTATTCATTATATTCGGTGAAGCCCTATTACTATAGGGTGCCCAATGGTCCACGCCGTCATTATGACGATACCCCATATATCTATGAGGAATTTCCCTGTTTGACATCAGGGACGTGTCAGTTAGCAGTGGGTCCTGCAACTGTGTGTTTGAGCTGCTCTTTGTCTGATCTTCCCTACAAAACCTGTTCGGTATGGGTGACCCTGCAGAGATTTCCTCTCTATCGACATAGCTTTTGTAATCATGAAGATTCTTAAGCCTATCCACCACGTCAAGGTGTCAACTCTCGGATAGGAAATATATATATATATATATACATATATATATATATATATGTATATATATGTATATATATATATATATATATATATATATATATATATATATGAAATACATATATATATATTTTTTTTTGGGGGGGGGGGAACAAGAGAGATATTGGGTCAAAAACTTATAAATAATTTATGATTACTATTATAGTTCCCTCTCATGATTACAAAAGTGAGAAACATCCTCGATGACATGACAACCATTCATTAATCTAAGTAATTGTTACGGGCGGGCAATGTTTCCTACAAGCTATGCACATGTGCGCGCATACATTATGTTGTACAACACGCGCACATAAAGAAAAAATGTGCTCACACACGGTTCTCAAATGATATTAAAATCAATTCATTAGAGAAGTTCCACCCAAACATCAACTTATAAATTCTCTGAAAATATGGTAACTTGCCATCCGTCAAACCAATATCATTTTCTCACTGCTTGCTGGAGGCAACATGCAGTAACGTGCACAGACATTGCAAGGGGCAGGTGCTTTGGGCAGGAAATTGGGCACTTCACTCTTTTGTATTATTCGTATTTGGCAGCTCTCCGGTAGGGTGCAACACCATTTCCCACATTATAATTTCTGAATGGTAAGAAAATAAAAAAAGCCTGTGAGAAATCATTTTCTCGTTCATTTTTATATATTTTTGTGAGGGGCATTTTTGGGGCACAGGGCAAAGGGGCAGGGGCTCGGGCACCCCCAGCACCCCCCCCCCCCTCTGCACGGGCCTGGTAATATGTAATATAAATTTACAAATTGTGCTTATTTGCTTAAAGGATTAGATGGTGACTCGCATGGGCGCTCACATGCTTTTCAGAGTAGGCAAAGTTTACACACAAACAAATTTCTACGCACATTCACAGCAAAATGAATAAATAAATAAATTAATTGATAAATAGATTAATTAAATTAGAGGGAACATTGGTTACGGGTTTATAATCTAGAATTCTTAGAGGTTATTTAAGAAATATGGTGGGAAATTATAGTATAATTTTGTAAAGGTTGCCACCATAATACGCTAGGGACATAGCTTTGGTAAGATCAAAGCCTTTAAACCATTGATCAACTTAAACCTTGCACACATCAAAATTCACTGCTTTGAAACTGGAACAAATGAAAAAATAACAAATGAATAAACAAGCAAACAAATAAATAAATATGTAAAAAGAATAAACTGAATAATTAACGAATAAGAATTAATAAACGAGTGTGTAGGAACACGCAATGTGAATAACGTTATCTAGTACACAAAAAACAATTCATATTAACTTAACCATTTTGACCCACAGTCCTTTCCTCAGCTGAATAAAATTGACCTGATCTAAGCAGATCAAAATCGAGACTATTGCCACAGATTTTTCACGGCCCTCCGTGCCACTTCCCATTTATTTCCGTCGGTCAAGTCTACGACAATTCCTATAACATTCAATACAAAATTATCCAGCAATAGTGTGACATACTGACTGACTGAATGACTGACTGCCCTCCTTTACCCAATCACTACGTTAACGCCTCTGCAGATTTTATTCTGGTTAAAGAAATTGATTCTATTCAGCTGAGAAACCAGATTGGGGACTCGATGTCCCAAGTCTGCCCTTTTCTTCTGAATTAATAAGACTGAAATGTGTAGTGTCGCGATAACAAGGGGGTTATTCTTATTATACACTATGTATTTCCCAAAATTTCCTTCGCTACAATGATGGCTCTTAAGCTGAATAAACTCGCATGGCTTTCAGAGACAAAATTCAGGATCACCATATGGCATCATCTCCGGCTGACTAGCCAGAGGTCTTACCATACAGTGAGTCTAACTTTTTCCCCAAACCCATTGTAACAGATTACAAAATCATTGTGATTTTCAGAACATTTGTCAACGATGGTACACGCGCCTACAAGCACGTGTGTGTGCGTGTGCGTGCGCGTGTGTGTATGCGTAAGGGGTGTTCCGTTTCGTGTGGGACCATGTGTTCGTGTGTGCGTGCGCGCGCGCTTGCATGTTTAGATTTTTATAACAAACCATATGGAATTCGAGGCACTTCCTCCGCTAGAAAGATGTTAGGATGAAAGGTACGCGTCTTAACCAAGCCAAGGTTCATGTCAGCACGTAACAGGTGAATGGAAAGGTAGCACTGCGTGTACTGAGGGAAAAGGTGTTGAGGGGAGGTAAGGGGAGGGGAGGGAAGGGGAAAAATCAAAACTAGATCCATCTACGCAGAAAAATGGCTTCCTTTAGGTTTAGAATACATGGGGAGAGAGAGAAAGAGAGAGAGAGAGAGAGAGAGAGAGAGAGAGAGAGAGAGAGAGAGAGAGAGAGAGAGAGAGAGAGAGAGAGAGAGAGAGAGAGAGAGAGAGAGAGAGAGAGAGAGAGAGAGAGAGAGCGAGAGAGAGAGAGAGAGAGAGAGAGAGAGAGAGAGAGAGAGAGAGAGAGAGAGAGAGAGAGAGAGAGAGAGAGAAAGAGAGAGAGATAGAGAGAGAGAGAGAGAGAGAGAGAGAGAGAGAGAGAGAGAGAGAGAGAGAGAGAGAGTGTAAGAAAACAAGAGAGACAGAATCTCCTCTGGATCAAAATCATGGTTCTTCTGGTCTCACAATCTATCCCAACCTCCGGACCCTGCTAGACCCTGAGAACCCATCAGTCGAATTCATTAATCATCAAATGACATGACAACGGAAAAGAAAGAAAAAAAAAAATCCACCGTCATCAATGTGGGTTGTCTGCCTTTGTCCCGGGACTCACCACACCACCTGTTCCCTCCAAAAGACTTTATTCAGACAAGAGATCGCTTCTGACTTTCCCGATATAGATTTAATCCCTCGTTCTTGGCCCTGTAGGTCTTCAAGCAAGGGTCTCCTCTTATCTCCATGAGGTTTCCAGACCGACCACCACCAATAAAAAAAAGCCTTCATTACCGGGAGGAGGCTTTCAAGTCACTCTACAAAAAGTTTATCACCAGCTGACTTTTACACAAGAGGACAATGCCCACACATTACCATTTGACCTGTAAGTCACTCGACAATAAATATTTATTACCCCTGGAGAGTCTTCCAGCGTAAACATGGACCGGGTGAGCCACCCGTCCTCTCCTTCCAGGACCCTCCGAAAGGATCTTACTATTGTCTCTTCAGGGTAATAAATTATTTTCCTTTCAAGGTAATAATTCATTACTTCGAAGCTCTGGCCCATTGCCCCCTCCTGCCAAACTCCAAGAGGGAATCTATTGTTACTATTTGACCTTTTCAAGGTAATAATTTATTAATTCGAGACTCCCTGGAAACTTGTTTCTTTCCAGACCCCTACAGTGGGATTACCTGCAACTATGTGTCTTTCCAGGGTAACTACCTCGAGACTCCCTCACTACTTGTCTCTTACTCCAAGACCCATCTGAGGCGAGTTTTTGTTCCTACTTGTATATCTAGGGAAAGTAGTCATTACTCCTAGACTCAGACTGGACTTCAAGAGAAAAAATAAGATAGAATAAATAAATGAATAAATAAATAGATCAAATAAGCCCCCACCTCTACTCTAAGATGGTCTTCAAACACACATACACACTTTCACACATCAACACACACACACACACACACACACACACACACACACACACACACACACACACACACACACACACACATATATATATATATATATACATATATATATACATATATATATATATACATATATATATATATATATATATATATATATATATATATACATATATATATACACAGTATATAATATATATATATAATATATATATGTATATATATATATATACAAAGTATATAATATATATATATATAATAAAATAATGGTAGTAGTAATAATAATAATAATAATAATAATAATAATAATAATGATAACAATAATAATAATAATAATAATAACAATAATAATAATGATAATAATGATAATAACAATAATAATAATAACAATAATAATAACAAAAATAACAATGATAATAACAAAAATAACAATGATAATAATAACAACAACAACAACAACAATAATAATAATAGTAATAATAATAATTATGATAATGATAACGATAACGATAATAATAATAATAGAAATATATGAATAACTGAATGGCTGTGATGCAGAAGGAAAAAAAAAACTCAACAGGTAAATGAATTGGTGCATGAACGAAACAAAGACAAAACAAAATGGCTTCAGTCCTGGAGGCCCAACGGCGGGCAAAGAAACTCTTCTACCGTGTTCCTTTGACCAATAAAAGATCTACATCGCCTCATCGGGTCGAAAGGGTTTAGACTTGTTCACCTCATGACGTCATCAACGAACCCACGCCGTTGCCAGCCTGTTGTCCGTCTTGTGTAAAGCAGGGCTTTTAGTTGCTCGTCTACGGTGACGCTCACGCTGGGCAGAAGGCAACCCCCACGTGGACAGGGTGTGACGTCACAGATGACACCAGGCTGTCTGAAAAGTGCTATTGGGACGGACAACGGGGATTTGGGTTTTTTGTGTTCGCGATCGTCGCGAACTTGCAAGTCGCGAATTTCTGAGTTACTTAGAAACTACTTTCTTCGATGGGTAGTGATTAAGTGTTTATCAACGAAAATACAAATTAACAGCTTTTTGACCATATCAATACATTCATAGACACACACATGCAATACAAAAATACATGCATACACAAGCACAAAACACATACACAAGTGTATGCGTGTGTGTGTACACGCGCATGTACATGTGTGTGTGTGTGTGTACATACATATATACATACATGTTTAAGGAGGGAAATGGCCCCGTCCTTCCACTTTTTGTTCAGTGTCTAAGAAACCTACCCCTGATTAGGAAATCAGCACCCTTCACTAATGGGGAAATACGTGTACATAGTAATAGATACACACACACACACACACACACACACACACACACACACACACACACACACACACACACACACACCTGCACGCACAAGCACACACACACACACACACACACACACACACACACACACACATATACATATATATATATATATATATATATATATATATATATATATATATATATATATATACGTATACATTCGCGAGGCTTCAAAATGTCTGTCGGGTCCTAATCCGCCCGGACAAGGGTATTGCAGAGTCGTGTACGGGGTCCCCGAGGCCGAAATGGTTCGCTCCGAGTTTCAACGTCAATTACTCGGTAACAATACGCTCGGAATGAATTCGTACATAGATAGATATGATCCGGGAACGGTCCGGGCTCGGCGGAACCGGTGGTCGCCGGCCAGGACCGTCCGTCCGTCCGTCGGAATTGAAATGATCCAATGGTGGGGCCGCTGCCGGCGCCGGCCCGAGCCGGGGTTTTCGGGTCTCTGCTGGTAATAATCGTCAGTGACAGCGCCATCGACATAACTTATCCATTAAAAACAGACTGGGTAATTGATAATATTCAATACAGGCGGAAGGCTAGAGGTAGCGGGGGCAGGAGAGGGAAAGAGAGAGGGAGAGAGAGAGAGCGAGAGAGAGAGAGAGAGAGAGAGAGAGAGAGAGAGAGAGAGAGAGAGAGAGAGAGAGAGAGAGAGAGAGAGAGAGAGAGAGAGAGAGAGAGAGACACTGACAAATAGAAGACACACATATGTACACAGAAAGAAAAGGAGAGACGAACAGAGAGACAGGCAGGCAGACATACACAGAGAAAGAGATAAAATGAGACTCAGAAAGAGAGGGAGAGAGAGAGATGGAGAGAGAGAGAGAGAGAGAGAGAGAGAGAGAGAGAGAGAGAGAGAGAGAGAGAGAGAGAGAGAGAGAGAGAGAGAGAGAGAGAGAGAGAGAGAGAGAGAGAGAGAGAGAAAGAGAGGTGGGGTGTGGGGTAACCTCCCAACGGTGTCCTCAACCTAAGTTCGACGAAAGAATCCGGTCGGCCTCTTCTCCTTCCTCTCTCACCGCGAGCACGTCCGAGTGGCCTTTGGGAAACCGGGCCGAGATGATAAATAGTTGTTGTATTGTCCATAAAGTGTGGGCGCAAGGCCCCGGCCGCGGCACGACGCCGCTCCGTCCGCTTTTATGGGACTAATTCCTAACACACGTAGCACAAAGGAATTACCACATAGATTACTATCGCCAAAGGTAGTATGCAGCGTTCACTGGAGGACGTTTAGGTCTTGGCTGCGGCCGTAGGCAAGAGTGGGGAGGAAATTGGAGCGGCCGTGATCAGAGAGGGGGTTATTTGAAGCGGGGAGTGGTTGGTGGAGGAGGGGAGTTCCGTGTGAGGTTGTGGGAAGAAGCGATGTGAGGTTGTGGGAAGAAGCGATGTGAGGTTTGAGAATACAGATGTGGTTGTTGGGATTAGGGTGAAGTTAGGAGGTGGTGAGGAGCTAGATTAGGGAATAAGTCGTAAAGAAATATAGCAATCTGAGTGAAGTTAGGGAGAAACAGGGGTTGAGGTTAGGAGATGTCAGATTTTCTACCTGGACAAGGTAGAATATATATATATATATATATATATATATATATATATATATATATATATATGTGCACGATTTACATGCACACATACATAGCGTCCTATTTTCAAATAAAGAAATATTGAGGGACTTGTTGAAAAAATCGTATCAATTCAAGTTTCAAATATTCTAGAAATAAACATCGGTCCAAGTCAAAAGTGCCGTCAGAAGAACTGGTAAAATTCTTGAAGAAACTGAAGCGTATCAGGTTTGGGGCCAAAAGCCCTATTACTAAACTCCAATACATTTTGGGGGGGACTCTTCCCAAAATTTTGCTTGCTTAACATTCTTTACCTCCCATAATAAGGTATAGTGAAGTATTGGCGAAAGAGGGGCCCCAAATTCTTGCGACGTTGAAGAATAAGGACCCAAATGCTGATGCTGACCAAATATCAAATGACGAAATTAAAATAAAAAATTAATCAAAATACGAGCAAGAAACGTGTCAACAGGCATTAAGTTGATAAAGATTTTCTTGATCAATTTTGCTGACGACTTGTGGTCAGTTTTCCTCAATCTCACTGAATTACACTTTCCATTTTCCTTGACGTTATTATGCGGTTTTTCTATAATTTCCAATCTAATGATCACGAAAATTTTTGTTTTTCAATAAGTTCTTGTTATGGTTAACATGCTTTGTACAATCTACGGACATGAAACATCAAAAGTCACAAAATCCATCGCTAAAAAATCGTACACAAATGACGTTTTCGTTGTAAACCATATGATTTTACAATGCACTATTGTCCGGAAATATGCCATGTAACAAACCTTACATTAATGATGCATTACTTTATTTTCTATTTTCACATATAATAGGGTTTTGTTTTCTACAGTATAGACAATTCAGACAGAAGAGAATTGGTCATGAAAAGACGAAGTAGACGACTTTAAGAAACTCGATAAAAGACTGTGACTGCAAAGATACCGGACAAGTATTTGTTAAAAGAAACAGGACACCGAGCAAGCGCCCAAAGGAACGAGTCTCGAGGTATGAAAATAAACGTAGCAGAAAGAAATAAAGAATGAAAGGCAGAAAGAAAGAAAAAATAGAGGAAGAAAGGACGGAGGGAAAGAAGGAAGAGAAAAAAGAACAAGGATGGGAGATAGAGAGAGAAAGTGAAGGAAAAAATAAATAAAGGAGGGATGAGAGAAAGAAAGAAAGAAAGAAAAACGAGGTAATTGGAAAAAAGACAAATTTCCAGATAGAAATGGACACAAGTCTGTGCGTCACGGAAAAGCTGAGGGGAGGGTGGGGGGTCAGGACCATTCATTCAGCTATGGAATATGTAAATGGCTAACAAGAAAACACCCACACACGCACGCACACATGGACACACACATACATACACACACACACGCACACATACATATACGTACATGTGCACATAATTTGCTATACCGAGCTGTAGTTTATACTTTATCCTGTCTGCTGCCAGACTATTTAATTCCTCTCCTTGGGCCTTCCCTCCATAGAGAATGTATTACAACTGATCTCTCTGCATGACGATGAGTACTGACAGCTGTACAGATTTCTCTCGAAAATTTGGGAAATCTTTTTCGACGTTTTGCAAATGAAGTGTCAGGATTATGGAAATTAAAAAAAAAAACTTAATTCGGCGATGAATTAAGTCCACCATTTGCAAAGTATTTCTCGATCTTTCTTCAATGACTTCATCTTCTATCATGGCTTACCAATTGTACGGTATTCAACCCTGTAACCAGGCTATTTAATTCATTAAAGGAAAAAAATATTAGTAGATGAGTTGGTGAAGGAATTTATATGACAAAGAAAGGAATTAATATGATAACGAAAAGAAAAATAACAGAAAAAAAAATCTGAGCAAAGATATGAGGACGCTCATTATAATGTATAAAAGAAAAATCACGAAGATTATTTTTTTTCAACATTTCACAGTTTTCCCTGTTAACGGCGATTTCTTCAACACCATGTAGTTCTACACCATAAGCCTCCCTTTCTCCGTTATCCTCTTCTTCTTCTTCTTCTTCTTGTTCTTCTTCCTCCTCCTCCTCCTCCTCCTCCTCCATCGTACTCCAACATTACCTCGTACTAACAATGCAATACCAGACGACCCATCCACATTGACACGCCCTCTTGTTCTCTACCATGATTCTCCTCCCTCCTCCTCCTCCTCCTCCTCCTCCTCCTCCCCCACCACCGCCTTGCTCCAACACTCCTCCCTCCTGCTAATACTCCAACACGAGATGACCCACCCACGTTGCGACTTAGTAATGAGGCGAGATTGTCCAGTCTGATAGAGACTGTGGTATAAGGCCGAGACGAGTGGTATGGCGGTATTAATGGTGGAAGGCATAGGAAGGCGAAGCGGTGGTATGTGTAGATGGTGGCAGAAATAATAGTGGTATAGCTGGTATGCTGGATGATCGTGTTGTATGCCAAAGAAATACCAGGAACGACTCCAGTTAGATACCAATTAAGTAATACAATAGATAAGCTCCACTATACATCTGCGGTATGAAGAGTTGGAAACCAAACTTCCTGCAAATGCAGTTGTATGTAACAGTGAATCCTAACACTGACTTGGCTATGATCCACCTCCATTATTCTTATCCCCTCCATTAGCTTTGCTATGGACCAGCTGGTCTCCTGGTCTGCAACTTCTGTCATATTCCATTCCTATATGTTGCACAAGCTCCCTTAAAAAAAAAATCCATGTTCAACAAATTGACACACCGACAATAGAAATTGAAACACGGTCATCTCTTGTTCTCCATGTGGTCAATTCCGCATACCACAGCTGAAGAGAACCGCATGGGCGTTGCGACATTTCAACCCATCAGTTATGACTCACTGTAATAAACTCACACAACAAAATCAAAGGACCGCGAGGACCAATCAAAGGCTTCGTCCTCCGCGTGACGTCAGAGCATACA
>NC_134781.1:24459777-24462277 GCF_046742065.1 Oratosquilla oratoria | reverse complement strand
ATCAATATTATCTGAATACATCAATACATTTTATTCAATTATCCGGAGTTCAACATCCGAACTGTCGATTACGTTACGTGTTAATTAATAATTTTTAACATTTTTAACATTTCAGGCTCTTGTCCGAGAGAACAAATGCAATACCTTTATAATTTTGTTCTGGCTAACGTCAGACGATTTTATTTAGCCTATAAGAAGCTCCACACTTAAAGTGATGCAAATAATATCAATACTATTGCGCAATATTCCGTATTGTACAATATCATGGACGGTATTGAAGTGGTACACGTGTTTAGCCTGAACAATTGATGTCATCAATATATAGTCATTCTTCAGTACCATCCCTACACCGTCAGTAATATTGTACAATACGGAATATTGCGCAATAATATTGATAGTGTAGGGCCCGTTTAAATGAGATTCTCGTGATTAACGCTTTAGGAATTTCGTCCTGGTTACCGCCAGGTGAGCTCAGTGGGTTAAGATGAGCTTCCATACTGCGGACTCTTGGGCTGAAACGGAAGCCATCCAGCCTCGCTACGGACCCAAAGGTCTCCAGTCGACAAGCTTGACCAGTTGTGTGAAGAAAAAAATCGAGAGCGTAATGCATACGAGGGATGAATGATTGCGAAAAATTGAGGAAAGAATGCTAAATGTCTTGGTTTTAAGAAAAAAGACGAAAGAGTCAACAGCAGAAAGAAAGAAAAAACAGGGAGCTTGTGTCATCATACTTTCGGATGACGTATGGAAAGACAAAGGAGTACGAATACTGTGACAATAAAGAAAATAAAAGAAAAATAAAGGAAATAAAAAACTTTGGTTAAAAGGGAGCAAGAAAACAAGGCCAAAAACAGGCTTACACGAAACATCTTGGAGGGACATCCATGATTGTACTTGATGGGGACATAAATACCAAAAGAGGGGCAACGTAGTGGAAGAAGGGATAGGCAAATATACAATACAAAGACAATGGTGAGAATGATAATGCAAAGACGTGAATGCAAACACACCCCACACTACAAAAGATTTTGTTTGAAAAGAAAGGAAAAAGAAAAACTGAGGAAATGTACAAACCGGTATAGAGGGTGTTAAAGAGCAGACAGGATAGGGAAAATAAGAAAGTAAATAAAGAAATATATTATAATAAAAAATAGAGTAGTGAGTGAAGAGAAAAGTGAGCAAAAATGAAATTAAAAAGTGAACGAGAGAATGAAAACATACGAAAATTATTCAAAAAAGAACAATTATTGTGCGATACAAAAAAACATAATAATACACGATAAAAGTGAGAACTTTACGAGAGGCACTGACAATATATATAAATAGGTACATAAACATAAACTAATACAGGATAGAGAAACAAGCCAGCAGGAGTCCTTTTGGTCCCTAACATACCAAATGAGACGGAAGCTCAAAATACATTGATCACGTCTTGGTCTCATTATATCTCGAAACTTGCAGCTGGTACATGCGACTGCCTCAGGCGGAAGTCGGTTCGGAATGCTCACCGCACGACTGGCAAAGTTGCTCAAATCTAAGAAGAAATGGAGGATGGATGAATGATGATGATGATGATAATGATGATGGTGGTGATGATGATGATGATGATGATGATGATGATGATCATGATGGTGATGATGACTATGGTGGTGATGATAATGATGATGATGATGATGATGATGGTGACGACGACGACGATGATGATGATGATGATGATGATGATGACGATGATGATGATGATGATGATGATGATGATGATGATGATAATGCTGATGATGATGGCGGCGGAGGTTGTGGTAAGGATGAAGTGGCGGAGGAGGTGATGACGGTAGAGATAGCGGTGTTGGTGGCGGCAGTGATGATGATGATGAGGTGGACGAAGAAGAAGAGGAAGAGAAGTAATTAGAGTAATTAAGAGCGGGGACCGGCCAGCCCCCCCTCCCCCCCAGCATCTGGCGGCTCCAAGATCGAGCGAGTTCGATCCGGTCGAGGAGGGGAGAGAGTGGGAGAGAGAGTGGGAGAGAGAGAGAGAGAGAGAGAGAGAGAGAGAGAGAGAGAGAGAGAGAGAGAGAGAGAGAGGGGGGGAGGGAGGGAGAGGGAGAGAGAGACAGATAGACAGACAAACATAAAGAGAGAGGAAGAGAGAGAGAGAGAGAGGCGGACATACAGACAGAGAGACAGATATATAGACTGACAGAGAAAGGGAAATATATGGATAAAAAGAAAAAGAGAGAGTGACAGAGAGAGATAGGTAGATAAATAGATAGAGAGAGGAAGAGAAAGAGAGAGAGAGAGAGAGAGAGAGAGAGAGAGAGAGAGAGAGAGAGAGAGAGAGAGAGAGAGAGAAAGATATCGCCAGCGGAGAGCGGCGGTTTTTGTCGTCGTCGTCGGCGGCGACGCCATTTTGTTTCCAATATGCAATTTGAATACAAAGCCAAGTCAGGCCAGACCAGTTTCTCCTCATCGCTTCGGCCAGGGGGGGGGGTAAGGATGATGGGGG
>NC_134781.1:24439777-24454777 GCF_046742065.1 Oratosquilla oratoria | reverse complement strand
GCCAGCACAGAGGTCTTGATCTGAATAAAAGGCAAGAGATAACAATCATCTGGCGACATCCAAAAGATCTGAAGAGCATCACCGAAGAAAAGGGATTAAGATGCTTTTAATTTGGGTTAAGTTCGGGGTTAAACAAGATGACCTTACGACTTCCGAGACTAATGTTTTTTTTTATTATTATTATTATTGAAAGAAATCGTCTAACGTGAACTAAGATATATTATGTTAAGAGGGCCGATATAGAGAAAGTTTACTTTCCTCTCTCTCTCTTTTTAAGAAACCGAGACTATTTTCGTACTGAAACTACTTTCAGTTCACTCCTAATTTTTGTAACAATATCTTTTATTACATGTTCACTACTATGTGATATCGGAAACAAAAGTGTGGGGTTATCTACTCTATTCAAATTAGAACCAAAAGCAAGTTTCAAAATGTGGACTCCTCTTTACTACATGGACGCAGTGGTGGGACTGAGCCGGATCTTACCGGTTCATGCGAACCTGTTCTTGGAATTTCATGAGCTTCGCGAACTGGTTATCAAAAATTGTCTTATACAGGGTATACTACACAGCCTAAGTGATATCTGCATGCTACTGGCCTAGTGAGAGAACCTGTTGTTAATCCTACCACTGCATTGACGCCCCTTGTGCATTTCATTCTGGTTAATATCAAAGCGATTTTCTTCTTTATCTGAGAGACACAGATCGATCGACTGAGATCCCATTTTGTCCAGAACCCCTTCTCACCGCGTCAAACTCATGATCAGGTGGTCATGAGTTCGATTCCCCGGAACCGCTGCGTGTTTCTTGCGTTGGTTCCCGACAGCCCTGGCTAGGTGGGGAGCTGACTCAAACATCGGCCTAGAAAAACTCAGCGGCTTGCCGCAAGTGACAGGGCTTGCCTTACAGGGTTTTCTCACTTCCCACTGCGCGTGAGTGGGATTTTGAGGTTTCTCTCCCCCATCAGCTGAATAAAATCGTTTAGTTTTAGCCAGAATAGATTAAACAATTCCGGATACCCGGACCTAACCCACTGCATATCAGAACTATCCAAATACATCTTCCATTGTTGTTGTATTAATACAATTCTGTGCTGCAGAATAATGGCGCGATCGACACGGAATGTTTTGGTCACAGAATACTTTGCAATCACGGTGCGAAATACCTTACGATTACTATGGAACACTGTATGATCTGGCATCTTCCCAGTCGTGGGTTCGAGTCCCGCACTTTTCTCCGATTCCCATCAGTGATTTGACCAAACGGTCCAAGATCAAAGGGCTAAGTCACGGCTTCAGAAGCAGCTCCGCGCCTCCTGGCGTAGAACCATAACATATGTTGAGTACGGAATACTATGCTGTTGATACGGAATACTGTGTTCACCACACCATGCTGAGTAAGTTCAGATAATGCTGCTCAGTTTGTGGTCATCACGGAATACAACATGAGCCCCGATCACGCATTCACAATTCCCGTCAAATGTTGTGAATTCGAAAATCAGGAAGACGACTTCGCCTACGGTATTCAAGACTTCACTAAGTCTACAATTCAACAATGTGTCTAATATTCGTCTAGGTTTAACTTCTCTTAGTTCGTCATTCAGCTTCTCAACATATGACGCAAAGGTGATTTGACATTTGGAGATTCGAAAAATAAAAGATTGTAAACGAAGTCGTTTCTACTCAAACGAAATCAATCAAGTCGCGTAGGTGTGACGCAAGGGACTATAGTTGTTCAAGAGTACTATGCCATCGTTGTAGAATGTCACGTAAACTCAATATCAATATATATATATATATATATATATATATATATATATATATATGTATACTGTATATATATATATATATATATATATATATATATATATATATATATATATATACATATATATATATATACATATATATATATAAAATTTAAGAAACCATGGTCCGTTCTGTCCTTGATTTTTTCTTTATAGACTAAACACCTAATTCTATTTTTCATGCTTTTGTTATTTGCCTAGTTATCACTTGTGCACTTCATTAATTTTTCTTTATTTGGGCATTGATTGCATTCAGAAAGCTGGCCATTCCTTATGGCATTGAAAACGAGTTCCATCGATTTTTGTATGTTTTCATGATGACGTTGATTGAAATTAATTTTGGTTTTCTTTCGAGCACCGCCATTACATCCATATACTATGCTGTCCAGCATATCTTAACATTTATTTGATATGCCTAAAAAAAAATTCCCCTGTTAATGGTATCCATCTGTCAAAGAAACCACAGCATTCCACTTTCTTGCTGAGCTGGCTCACCACAGTGTCCACATCTTCCCAAGTCATCAAATAATATCCTATCATTTGCCACTTTCATTTTTATCCTTTCCATATTTCAGTGTTATTAATTTATATTCTGTCAGTCCCACCGAGTCACCTAAGACTTCTCCACTTGTGAGTTTGGATTTTTATTTCCTGATATCAGTTTCATTTCTCAATTTACTCATTTTCTATTCTACGAGAGAAGAAGCTCTTACTAAGTTTATTCACATTTTGTTACATCCTATCACAATAACTTGACATTCTCAACACTTCCATAAACATCTTTTCTGTGACTCACCAGCAATATCTTAAACCTAATCGTGTGACCACTCAGTATCACATTTTAAAGACAATAAACACCTTAATTCGTCTTTGAACATGTTCGAGCCACATCCACATCCAGCTACAAACATTTCACAAGGTTGTGGATGTTTCGGAAAATGGTGTGGCGGACGATAAGAAATAATGCATGGCTGCAGTTCATCACAGAGTAAGCTGATCGCCATGATCGCTGCAGAATACTGATATGAAATCCCGTACACTTGCGACAAAATAGTGTTTTTGCTAGCTTGAGTTTAATACAAGCTCTCCTTTGTGGAAAACCTCGACCGCAGAAGAATGGTGAAGTATATTAATCCTGCGGACAACAGTTTGATATATACATACATGCACACACACACACACACACACACACACACACACACACACACACACACACACACATATATATATATATATATATATGTGTGTGTGTGTGTGTGTGTGTGTGTGTGTGTGTGTGTGTGTGTGTGTGTGTGTGTGTGTGTGTGTGTGTGTGTGTGTGTGTGTGTGTGTGTGTGTGTGTGTGTGTGTGAGTGTGTGTGCACATTTGGAATAAAGTGTATTAACTATGGAAAATTCTGTGTATTTCCATGACTCATAAGTGGTACGATCGGAAGACTACAATCACAGCGAGGTACTTTGTCGTCGGTACGAAATATTTCTGGACATTTTCGGAATACTAAGAGGCAGGTACCGGCCCCTCGGAAGGGCCGCACTTTCTTTCGGGTGGAGTGGGAGGGGGAGGGGGGGGCTGGGGCTGGGGCGTTCTGGACGTTGGTTGGTTGGCGGTTCCCCTCTGGGGCTGTCTGGGGACCTCTGCGAGCGTCTGGTAGGGGTGGGTGGGTGAGGAGGGATCTCTGGGGGTGGCCTCTGGTGGCCTCTGCGGGTCCTTCTTCTATCATCTGTGTGTCACCACGCGAAGGCACACTTCGTTGACACCTGAGACATCTGGGCCCTGTAGCAATAAAAGCCCCGGCAGATATCTTCAACCCATCCTGGTCGCACAATGGCATCCCAACAATCTGGAAAGGGGCACATATAATCCCCGTCCTAAAAGCAAACAAGACGCAAAAGGACCCAGCACCCTCGGGACTCATCTCCCTTCTTTCTACGATATCACAAATGATGGAAAAACGGGCCACAGAAAGAATCAGACCTCCACCGGCACACTGCTTATAAACCTCACCCAGTGGATGGTTTGAACGAGATAACACCACGTGAGAGAACAGCAATGGTGGCAGTAGATATGAACAAGCCTTTGAGAATGTTCCTATGTCCTGTCAAGTACGTCACAAAAACAGAAATGCACAACAAATACAAATATCTATCTGATCAAGATCATATCCGGCAAAGAATGCAATGGACCTCAAAAGACTTATTGAGAACCAAAGACTGTACAAAGGGTGTCTTCCAAAAAGCAACATTACCCCCAACGCTACTCACACGCAAACTCCCTTCCCCAAACAGAATTCATTACCAAAGCTCTCACGCACGCAAATGACTCAACAATAATCACCCAACAGCTCAACTGGCAACTACAAAACAGCAGCCAAAAGCACTCAAACGTATTTCAACGACACAAAGTAGAATGTCTGCATCGCCTCAGAGGTCCTCACTAGCTTTCTTTATCTCTAACTTCCATAAAACTAAAGAACATCCAACGGCAAGATTAAATGATCAACCTCTTCCACTTGCCAAGAAAAACAAAAACCACCTTACAATTTGTACACATGTGACACCTATCCTATACATAAAAGTTGGTAATAAAAAGCAAATAAAAGACTGAACAGAGGGCAGCCGCAGGCACAGTATTTGGACAGCAAAAATTAAAATAATTACTGTATGTAACTAACTCATAGAAACGACACTAAAGTATGCAGTCACAACATAATAAATAGCTGCAGAATAATATATGGCCGCAGGAAAACAACCTCAATAGAATATCTACACTCAAAAACCAAAATCCTTCCCACGAGAATGATGGGCTCACAAAGAGCCTTCGAACCCAATGGCCCAAGAAACAGCCGCGACACACAGAGTCTCTGATACCAGTCCCTCACTTAGAGCAACACAAAGTCTCTTCACCGAGCGACAACACTGCTTCTGTCCTTGGGGACAATATCTCATCGAAGAGATGGTGTTACAAAGGTGGAGAAGGACAGTCAAAGACAGCAAGAGAAAGGACATAAGAAGTAGAAAATAAAAAATGTCGGCATACTTTTTTTGAATGAGAAGAGATTAGTCTCCAATCATAAAGAATGCTGCGTGACTCCGGTCCTTAGGAGCACAAAAAAAAGGGGGGGGATGGGGGTTGGTGGCTGTTACCTAAGGACCGCAGGTCTTCAGTCAGAAAGAACCTGGACAACGGATTGGTTGACTATGAGGCATTTCTGGTATGCTGTCGTCTCCATAGAATGATGTCCGGACTCGGGAAGGATGTAAGATCGTTGTAGAATATTATTTTGGCCAATGAGGAATACAATGTAGCCTCCACAGAATACAAATGTGGTTCGCTGGCGGAGAGAGCGTCTACATGTGGGATTCTGTTTGGATTCTGTGGAATACTATGTGATCGTTTTGTTACATGGGAAGCGAGAGATTGCCCATCAGGATTGAAGCGCAGGTAAACCGAAGCTTTCATCACTGAAGACGATTTCATACCGAAGTAGCATCTATTTATGTATTTTATTTATTATTTACATTATCATAATTTATCTATTTATTTATTTATTATTATATTTTTTTCGCATCCGACCTAGATATGGGCCAAAAGGTCTCCTGTTGGCATGCTCCGCCTTTGTAATCCTTTATAATGTAGGACAGAAAAGTTTAATGACAACAAGAAAAAGGAGGGATCGTAGTTAGAAGTACCCTTTTTTAACGAGCTCACCATAATGCTTTGTGAGTTCGAACAACTACAGGGTATTCTAAGACCAATACGGAATACTGTTTTATGTACAGAATGCTATGTGGTGACTGGAAAATACTGTGGCATGCGCACTGCATCATACTGCTTGTGACCAGCCTAAGGCAACGTGGTTTCTCCATAAACTTTGTTATCTTTGTAAATACTTAAACAATACAAAGAAGAAGGAGGCGGAATAGGAGGATAATAGGAAGATGGTGAAGGAGATGACGAAGAAGAGGAAGAAGCAGTAGAAGAAGAAGAAGTGGAAGAAAAAGTGGAAGAAGAAAAGGAGGAAGAAGAAGAACAACAACAATAACAACAAAAAGGAAAAGAAGACAAAGAAAAAAAGGACGACAAAAAAGGGAAAGAACAACGAAGAACACAAAGAAGAAAAAGGAGACAAAGAGGAATAACCGTCATGTACCCGATTACATATCGGCGACGTGACGTCACGCGGAAATCCGTTATGAATCATTCAAATCCCGATCCGAGACCAAGAGCGACTTCAAAGGCGATGCGGAGGAGGACGAAATCTTCCCGAAGGCGGAAAGAGGTCTTAAGCCCCGCGCTGCCGAGGGAAGGGGGTGCCACGGAGATGAATGTAACAGCCTGGCGGACACTGAGGACGAAATCAACGACGTTAGCGTCCTCAAGTTCGAGCCCAGTCCATCGGTCACCACTCTTTGCAGAATATTTTTCACCCGTATCCGTTCTCTCTCTTTTCCGTGGTCATTCTTCACAGAAGTCACGAATTGATTTCTGATTCGCTCGACCCTGGCCTCGATCTTGACTGTCTGGGGGGATACAGAAGAGGGGGTGTTGTGAGGGCGTAGAGACACGAGGGAGAGAATGTCAATGGCAAGAAAGTCGAGGACAAGAAGGGCAAGGACCTACATGTCGAGGTCCACAAGGCCAAGTACGGGGCCCTCGAGGACGAGGCAATAGAGTACTAAGTCGAGTGCCAGCAAGACGAAGAATCGAGAACGAAAAATCCGAAAACTTTAAGAGTAAGGACGACGGGGAACTAAAAAAACGACGAAACACAGTCCGAAGAAATCGAGGACAACTTAGGTCAAGATATCTTGAGTTCGATGGCTTGGAGCTCGAGGACGATGTGGATGACTAAAGAGGCAAGGACCCGACGAGAACGAGCCATTCGAGGACAAGGAGGGGGGGGGACAGGAAAGTCCAAGACACTTCGAGTTAGGGGAAGACAAAGACGTTTTGAAGTCAAGGAGGACAAGGAAAGTGAAAACAAAGAAACCAAAGACGAATAAGTAACCGCGTAGTGAGGGCTTAAACAAGAGGTTGTTTTGAGAGAAGATTGGATAACTTTAAGGATAGGGATGAGAGGTGGTAAGGGACATGGAACTGCCTAGTGTAGGACTTATAATCTCTTGCAGTCTCCTCTTTTCTTTATAGACTTTGTTCTGGCTAATGTTGAATGTTTTTCTTTAACTCTGAGTTCTTCAAGGATGTGATCAGATTAAAAAGGATTTCGAGGACAACAAAGGTCAAGAAGAGGGAGAGAATGACAAGGACAAGAAGGTTGAGGAATTCGATGAGCCAAAGGACGAGAAAGGTCAGGACGAAATGTTGAGGGTAAGGATGTTGAGGTTGGACGATTTGAGAACGACAAAGTAAAGAACGAAGAAGACGAGAACGAAGAAGACGAGGACGAGGAAAATATGGACGTGAAGATTTCGAAGATAGATAGATAGATAGAATGATAGATAAATATATATATATATATATATATATATATATATATATATATAATTAAATAGATAAGTGAATAAGTGAAAAATGAATAAATAGATCATTAAATAAACAATAAATGAATAGATAGGTGAAGAGAAAATAATAAAAAAATAAATAAATAAAACAGGCCATGATGCGAAGAACCGCACATCCGGGATCAGCGTGCAGGCCAAGCGTGCACGATGTCCCGAGAGCCTGCACAGGGCAGGCCAAGTGTGCAGGCCGGCCCGTCTGCCCTTGAAGGGCTGATAAGCGACCCAGTACCTGCTTGACCGGCGCGGCGGCGGGGCCCTCCGACGCCAGCAGGGACCTCTTTTTTTTTTCTCTCTGCTTTCCGTCGACGAAGGTAAATCCTTGGCAATTCTGTGCATCCACGTGTTCTGTCACTGATGGAATTGTATTGTCAACCGGCAACGACCCGTCAGGTCAATCTCGGTTGCACAAGCTCGTGTGTGTGAATGCATGCTCACACACGCACACACACACACACACACACACACACACACACACACACACAAATACGTATGCACAAGCACGCGCGCACGCACACATCACTCACACAAACACACAAAATCTATACGAAAACATATATTCCTGTGTGTATGTGTGTTTGCGTGCGACATCCTGACAGGTTGTAAGAGGAGTAGAGGGAAACACACAAGTAGAACAGGAGTTTATTCCTTGACTAGTTTCGCACAGTGATGCTTCTGAAGAAGCATCACTGTGCGAAACTAGTCAAGGAATAAACTCCTTTTCTACTTGTGTGTTTCTCTCTAATCCTCTTACAAACTGTCAGAATGTCTACACATATTTATATATATATATATATATGTATATATATATGTATATATATATATATATATATATATATATACAAATATATATGTATATACTGTATATACATATACATATATATATACATATATATATATATATACACATATATACATATATACAAAATTTCCTGTAGTCCTTTGTACAATCTATCTTTACGTAAACAATATAATATTCTTCCCGAAAACACTATAACCTTATCAATTAAATCGGCTACTAATATAAACTTAAGAATGTAAAAAAATGCGAATAAATTATGAAAATAACAAATAAACCAAATGATTTTTACTTTCTCACAATATTTGGTTCAATATAAATTAAAGTACAATTTCATAATACATTGCATTAAGCTCATATTCAGACCAAGGCTTTTCTTAGTATAGACCTTGATAGCGTATGTGTGTGATTCACCATGGTCTTGAATCACGTGTTGGACTCGTGATTGACAGCTATTACCCTCCCAGATGAGAGCTCAGAGCTCATAATTATATGACCGATCTATGGGTAACGTTGTGACCTCACGCACACACATACACAACTCTTTTGTATTTTTTTTTCTTATTTTATGCCGTGAATATTAGAAATATTTGTGATTTGTTTTCAATATGTGCGAAAATGCAAAATATATTCTGTAATAATCAATTAATCTTAAGATTAACGACAAAAATGTCGATTAACAGTCGTCAGTATATATCACCAATAGATTTAATAAGTTCTATTTAATTCTAAAGCATTTTATTACATCATAAAAATCTAAAAAAATATGTTGATATACATATTAAAAACATAAAGCATTTAATTACAGCATAAAGATTTAATACAATATCAGTAACAATTCCATAATACACATATGACACTGCAAAAACACAAGATAAAGTTATACTAAATTCATTTCAAATGCGTAGATAGGTAATCATAAAATCACTTCAATAAGAACTCCAACGATTATCATTTCATCATAACACAGAAACGTTTTCAATCATTTAAATAAAATAACGTTTATCGACTTACCTGAATAGAGACGAAGTCGAAGAGTCCAGGTCGTTGACAGTTTTCATCACATATTTTCCACATTAAACACACTTTGTCACTCACTAATAAATACACACACTTATTCCTCCACTATTTAACGTCTTATATCTCAAATAAGATCGACTAAGCACATTATTGTTCCATGATAATCTGTAATTTTGTAGAAGTTTTTGTCTGTTATTTTCCTGGCCACTTCCCGCCTGTCGTTCAAAAAGCGTTATGACGTCATAACGCTTTCGTCTGTGAATTTCCAAAGAACCAAAATTCAAAATTAGTTCTAAAGTAACCATATATTATTCAGTCTCTCAGCATAAAAATCATTCTAGAATAATTAAATATTTATAATAACGTATTGCAAAATTTATAATCACAAAGTATAGAAATATATTACGTATGTATTAAAATGTTGAAGTTACGTGACGAAATGCACTGTGGGTGTGGGGATGGGGAAGGGGGGGATACATATATATACTTGTACGCGCGCGCGCGTGTGTGTGCGTGTGCGTGCGGGTGTGCGTGCGGGTGTGCGTGCGGGTGTGTGTGTGTGTGTGTGTGTGTGTGTGTGTGTGTGTGTGTGTGTGTGTGTGTGTGTGTGTGTGTGTGCGTGCGGGTGTGTTTGTGTGTATTCACTTGGTCTTGGTCTTTGGATCACGTGTTGGACTCGTGATCGACAGCTATTTCCCTCCTGGAAGAGAGCTCAGAGCTCGTAGGTCCGATCTATGGGTAATGCTATGACCTTGCACACACACACACACACCCAACTCCCCGCCCACGAGAGTCAGAGTAACGACCCGAAGCGCAGCGATACCGAAATAATTTCGGCCCTGGGCAGGATTCGAACCATGAACTGCGGGCCACCATGGTGGCAATTCAGCGCTCTACCAACTACGCCACCGAGTCATGTGTGTGTGTGTGTGTGTGTGTGTGTGTGTGTGTGTGTGTGTGTGTGTGTGTGTGTGTGTGTGTGTGTGTGTGACAGAGAAAAAGAGAGATAGAGTACAAGGTCACAGTATTACCCATAGATCAGGGCATATACTTGTAGCTCTCATCCGAGAGGGTAATAGCTGTGGATCACGAGTCCAACACGTGATACAAGACCATAATGAATCATGCATACAAAAATGCATAGACACACACACACACACACACACACACACACACGTGCCATAAATAGCCAGACGATTTTTCAATTTGACTAAAGTGTCTGTAATGTTTCCCCTCTAGTTTCTAAGATTAGAAAAAATAATTCAAGGGTATATTAACGTGATATGCTAAGACTCAAATCCATCTCTCCCCCTCCCCCTTCCCCCCTTCCCCTCCACGTCGCCTCAAGGCTTCGAAGAAACGTGATTTGATAATTTAAAAAAAATGTAAAAAAAGAAAAAAATATATATATAGAAAACGGAGTTTACGATGACGTCACCAGGCAGCCATTCCTCTCTCTCTGTCTCTCTCTTCCCTCTCTCTTTCTCTCTCTTTGTCTCTCTCTTTGTCACTCTCTCTCCCTCTCTCTATCTGTCTCTCTCTCTCTCTCTCTCTATCTGTCTTTCTCTCCCCTCCTCTCTCTCTATCTACCTGTCTCTCTCTCTCTATCTATCTATCTATCTATCTGTCTCTCTCTTTTTCTGTCTTTCTCTTCCCCCTTCTCTCTCTCCCTCCCTCCCTCTCTCCCTCTCTCTCTCTGTCTGTCTGTCTGTCTGTCTCTCTCTCTCTCCCTCTCTCTCCCCCTCAGGACTTGGAGTGTTTGGTACCTGTGGACCAAAACTTTTGTAGGATTACGCTTGTATCCGGAATAAAAATGAATCAAGGAAATTAAATAAAAGATAACGAAGCGAAGTAAAAACAAAAGTTAATAACGAAAAATAAATCCAAAGGATTACCGCCGTGTCTGGAGTGAAAAATAACCAAGAAATTAAGAGAAAACAAAATTGATGGAATAGAGAATTTTAATATAAAAAAATTGTGTCTGGGAAAAAACGAATAAAGAAAATATAAAAAAGAAATATGTTAAGTCATATATGTAAATAAATAATGATATTTTTACACTATTCCAAATGAAAATTATGTTCAAACAAACATATATTGTAAGTATATATTGTACCGGCACATATATATACATATGCTAATATGCATATGTATACAGAAATCACTTGAATCCGTGATTTTAATGTGCAGAAAAACCACTAGCAAAAATAACAGCAATGAGACCGAGCGTTTTCGTCTATTCAGACATTTTCAGACATTACCTTGAAAATATCTGAATAGACGAAAGCGCTCGGTCTCCTTTCTGTTATTTCCCTTGTGGTTTTTCTGCATACATACATACACACACACACACACACACACACACACACACACACACACACACACACACACATGTATATATATATATATATATATATATATATATATATATATGCATATTTGTATACAGGTACCTTTATGATTACATTGTGTACTGAAACTTAGCTTTACATTTGCGTATGTTATCTACCATTTCTTCTTAATTGTGGTTCAAAAATAAGATTCAACGCATCTATACGGGAAAGTTATATTTCTTGATATACTAAAAGAATGAAAATAGTCTTTTCCAGGGTTCCTTCGTGTCCGTAGCTTCTTACTTTTCACACCGACAAGTCGTTTCCGTCAATTTGTCCTTTTTTTTATAGTTCTGAGGTTCCGAGGGTTCCAATGATGTCACTTCTCTCTCTCTCTCTCTCTTTCTCTGTCTCTCTTTCTAACAGTGACATTTTTAGCTTATGTAGTCCCTCTTTGCATTGTCTGCCATTTAGGATGGAAAACATTTTGATAGTTTCTCTTTGTATTATCTCTATCTTTTCCCTTTATATATTAATTTACTTAGTCATTCATTTAATAGTTCATCTATTTACATATGTAAATATTCATTTATTTATTTATATATTCATTTATCTATCCATTATTTTGCGCATTATTCAATGTATGGGGACCACGCCACTGATCTGTGCTCCAGTCTATGGCGACTCATCCATACAGTCAACAAATGTTGTATCTTTTTTTTTTTTTTTTTTTTGTGGGGGGGGGGGGAGTGACAAGCCTTGAATTGCCAATGCTCCCAAGTCCTTCTACTCCATCGCTTTCGTAATTATTTCCTAGTTTCACTCATTTCCATTTTTTTTTTTTTTTTTTTTTAAATTTCCCACTTTAGGATTCGTTCATACATTCTTATGAGCATGACGTCATCAATAAGAAGATTATTATAATCATTTGCTCCATCCAAAAGAAGATTAAGAAAAGTTGCCAGGACCAAATACTGTGTTTCTGTTTTGTTGCTGAACAATCCAGACACAGTCCAGAAACATGTGAGATACACGGCAACATTGGGGGCTGGGTGCTACCGTGGGCTGTTGTTTTCGACCTGCATTGACAAGTCCAAATCCAACGAGTGGTGGGGACGGCTTATCATTCGAGGGTCCAAGCACTAAGGCAGCGTTTCTCAACCTTTTTATCTTTGCGGAACCTTAAAAATAAATTGCATGTCTCAAGGAACCCCTGCGCAAAAAAAAAGAAAAAAGAAAAAAACATATACCATATCTTTCTCATTTTATTTTCATCGTAATAATAGGTTAGATAGGATGATGTGTATATTACATTATTACAATAACCAAGAATATGTCGTGCGTCTTTAATGATATTACGTATATACATATACCATATATATATATACCAAAGGCTTTTTCCCCCTTACACGGGGGGTAGCCAAAAAGAAAAAGGCATAGAAATCACTCCCACCCATTTCATTTCCCATATATTCCACTTACGTATATGAAATTAAATAAAAAAAATATATAAGTGCATTAGTTTATCTCACTTGTTCTCGCGGAACCTTTAGGGACCTTTTGCGGAACCTTAGGCTTCCGGGGAACCCTGGTTGAGAAACGCTGCACTAAGGGTTAAGGTGATGGTTTGGGTCGTACAGTGTACTGCCATTCGCGATGTCGCCTTATTTTCTCTCCCTGACATCGGAATCTCCCTCCCGAATTGTTAACAACGAAAAAATTATAATTATAATAAAATAATAATAATAATAAGAATGATAATAATAATAATAACAATAATAATAATAATAATAATAGCAACAACAAATAATAATAACTAACAATAATGATATTGATAATAATATTAATGATATTAAAGACAATAGTAATAATAATGTCATTAATGATAATAGAAACACCAATAATAAAGAATCATAACAACAACAATACCAACATTACGATAAATACAAATAAATAAAATCCAAATAGAATGAAACATTCAACATTATAAAAAAAAAAGGCGTAACGGGACCAAATGAAGACTCGCAGGATACAAAACCACTGTAAGGGGACCACGACAAGACATTTCATTAGAGCGCTCCCGAAAAACCCGAACGACACATCTCGTCGGTCGCTCGTGATCCATACTGGAGGACGTGCCGTACTCCTCTGCCGCGTCCAGGAACTGACGGACACTCTCCGAACTCCCTCTCTCTCAGAAGTCTTCCACCAACCTCTCCTTTTCTTCATACAAAAGACAATATGCCCTCCACACCATTTCATATATTCTTAGAGTGTTTTAGTTCGTTTGAAATAAAACGTATTTTCTTGTATTTTACACCAAGTAGTCGATAGGAAATAATACTTTTTTTACTGTCTGGTTATAAGTTATTTCAGAAGTTTTTCGTCACGCCTCTCCTAACACGTACCAGTGTAAGTAAAGGGAGTCAAAAGCAATCCTCAAACTTTCCGGTAACAAAAGAGTGAGTTTTACACGTCCTTAACATCTACAGGACAAAAGAATACACACACACACACACACACACACGCACACACACACATATATATATAAAAAAAAAATATATATATATATATACATGTATATTATATATACATATATATATATAGATGTATATACACATATATGTATATATATATGTATATACATGTATATATATATACATACATATATACACACATATATACATATATATATTATATATATATATGCATATACATACATATGTATATATATAAATATATATATATATACAGTATATATTATAAATGCATGTGTATATATGAATATATATACATACATATATATATATATACATATATATATATATATATATATATATATATATATATATATATATACATACATATGTATATGCAAGTATGTATTATGTATTCCGGGATAGCCAATCCCAAGACGAGATAAGACGGCCCCACCAATCACAGGCCGTCCCGAGAAATCAACGAACCCTCAACAAGAGTCTCTCCTCCAGTCCTGAAGCTCGTCGGGTCTGGCGGCGGCCAATGAGACGCCCCGGAACCGGTCCCGGGCCCGGCCAGTCGCGAGGCGAGGCCCTTCTCCCGGAGGAGCCGGCGGACGGGGACCCCGGAGAGCCAATGAGGCGCGAGCCGGCGGGAGCCGCGGGTTAATTGCATCTACCTGCTGCAGGAGTCAGCCAGAAGACGGCTCAACAGTGATTAATGCCAGAGATAAAGAGGTGCGCCCGGAGGTGGAGGAGGAGGAGGAGAGAGGAGAGAGGAGGAGGGAGGAGTGGGTAGGAGGAGGGAGGAGTGGGGAGGAAGAGGGAAGAGGGGGAGGAGAAGGAGGGAGGAGGAGGGAGGAGAGAGGAGGAGGGAGAAGAGAGAAGGAGGGAGAAGTGGGGAGGAGGAGGGAAGAGGGGATAGGAGGAAGAAGGAGGTGGGAAGAGGGGGAGAAGGAGGGAGAGAGAAGGAGGAGGATAGAGACTGCAGGTGGGAGTAGGAAGGGGAAGTGGGGACGAGGAGGCAGGAGGGAGAATAGGGGGA